>NC_138299.1:114848563-115096063 GCF_965601325.2 Salmo salar
CGGACAGCTAAATGGAGGTAATTAGAGGAAAGTGCCAACCAGCCGTGGAGGCTAAATAAAAGGAGCACGATGGCACACTGTGGGAGACATCGTTGAGTGGTTAGGCGACGTCAACTATAAGGTCCGCCAACCGGGGCGGAGAAAACCCCTCCAGCTTTACCATGTGAATTTACTGAAGAAATGGCACGCACGCGAGGCGCTGTGCGTAACATGGACCCGGCCACAGCAGGGCCCGCCCTCGGTCAAAGTGGCAATGGGGGAAGATCTCAGCGGTGGAACATCCGCTTTTGTAATGACTTCCGGGGCCTGAACGAGGTCAGTAAGTTTGATGCCTACCCCATGCCCCGGGTGGACGAACTGATCGACCGCTTGGGGATGGCGAGATACGTCAGCACCTTGGACCTGATGAAGGGGTACTGGCAGGTGCCACTGGTAGCGGCCTCCCGGGAGAAGACTGCCTTCTCCACCCCGGGGGGGCTATACCACTACCGGGTTCTGCCTTTCGGGCTCCACGGGGAACCAGCGACATTTCAGCAACTCACGGACCGAGTCCTGCGGCCGTACAGTGAGTACGCAGCGGCTTATCTGGATGACATAATTGTGCACAGTGACAATTGGGAGTCAAATCTGTGTAAGTTACAGGCCGTGGTTGATGCGCTAAGGGATGCAGGTATGACCGCGAACCCCCACAAGTGCAAGCTGGGCTACGCCGAAGTGGAGTACCTGGATATCCACAATTTTTCTTTCCTATTGAACAAACTTCTTTCCGTATTAAATATTATAGTTTAATTACATTTTAGGGAACCTGAGGATTAAATAGAAACCTATTTTGACTTGTTTTAACAAAGTTTAGCGGTAGCTTTTTTGGATTCCTTTCTCTGCAGGTTGACCGTGTGGATTACTCAAATCGATGGCGCCAACTAAACTGACTTTTTTGGATATAAAGAAGGATTTTATCTAACAAAACGACCGTGCATGTTGTAGATGGGACCCTTTGGATTGCAAATCAGAGGAAGATTTGTGCTATTTGTGATTTTAGGAAGCCTGTGCTGTTTGAAAAATATTTTGATGTGGGGCGCGGACCTCAAACAATCGCATGGCATGCTTTCGATGTAAAGCCTATTGTAAATCGGACAATGCAGTTAGATGAACAAGACTTTAAGCTTTTAACCGATATAAGACACTTGTATGTACCGAAATGTTTAAACTGTTATCGCTAGGGGGCAGTATTTTCACGGCCGGATAAAAAACTTACCCGATTTAATCTGATTATTACTCCTGCCCAGAAACTAGAATATGCATATAATTATTAGCTTTGGATAGAAAACACTCCAAAGTTTCTAAAACTGTTTGAATGGTGTCTGTGGGTATAACAGAACTCATTTGGCAGGCCAAAACCTGAGAAGATTCCATGCAGGAAGTACCCTGTCTGACAATTTCTTGCCCTTCTTGATTATCTCTATCCAATACGGGGGATCTCTGCTGTTACGTGACACTTCCTACGGCTCCCATGGGCTCTCAGAAGGCGGCAAAAGGCTGAATCGTGGCTTTGCAGGCTCTGGCTGAAAAAAAGTAGCGCGTTTGGATAGTGGCTGGTCACAGTACTGTGAGACTCAGGCTCGTGCCGGAGTCGACCCCATGCTTTATTTTCTTTCGTCTTTTTACCTAAACACAGATTCCCAGTCGGAATATTATCGCTTTTTTACGAGAAAAATGGCATAAAAATTGATTTTAAACAGCGGTTGACATGCTTCGAAGTACGGAAATGGAATATTTAGAAATCTTTTGTCACGAAATGCGCCATGCTCGTGACCCTTATTTACACTTCGGATAGTGTCTTGAACGCACGAACAAAACGCCGCTATTTGGATATAACAATGGATTATTTTGAACCAAACCAACATTTGTTATTGAAGTAGCAGTCCTGGGAGTGCATTCTGACGAAGAACACCAAAGGTAATCAAACTTTTCTAATAGTAAATCGGAGTTTGGTCAGGGCTAAACTTGGTGGGTGTCTAAATAGCTAGCCGTGATGGCTGGGCTATCTACTCAGAATATTGCAAAATGTGCTTTCACCGAAAAGCTATTTTAAAATCGGACACCTCGATTGCACAAAGGACTTCTGTATCTATAATCCTTAAAACAATTGTTATGTTTTGTGTGAACGTTTATCGTGAGTAATTTAGTAAATTCACCGGAGGTTTGCGGGTTCTGAACGTCACATGCTAATGTAAAAAGCTGGATTTTTATTTAAATATGAACTTGATTGAACAAAACATGCATGTATTGTATAACATAATGTCCTCGGTGTGTCATCTGATGAAGATCATCAAAGGTTAGTGCTGCATTTAGCTGTGGTTTTGTTTTTTGTGACATTATATGCTAGCTTGAAAAATGGGTGTCTGATTATTTCTGGCTGGGTATTCTGCTGACATAATCTAATGTTTTGCTTTCGCTGTACAGCCTTTTTGAAATCGGACAGTGTGGTTAGATAAAGGAGAGTCTTGTCTTTAAAATGCTGTAAAATAGTCATATGTTTGAAAAATGGAAGTTTTTGTATTTTTGAGGAATTTGTCATTCGCGCCACGCCTATCATTGGATATTGGAGCAGGTGTTCCGCTAGCGGAACGTCTAGATGTAAGAGGTTTTAATATCCATAATTTTTATGATTATTTACATGAATTGTGAACCCTCCAATTTCACCGCTGCTGGGACACAAGTAATTTTTCCAACAATTGTTTACAGACAGATTATTTCACTTATAACTCACTGTATCACAATTCCTGAAGTTTACATACACTGTCTAAAGTGTCAGAAGTTTACATACACTAAGTTGACTGTGCCTTTAAACAGCTTGGAGAATTCCAGAAAATGATGTCATGGTTTTAGAAGCTTCTGATAGGCTAATTGACATAATTTTTGTCAATTGGAGGTCTACCTGTGGATGTATTTCAAGGTTAGCCTTCAAACTCAGTGGCTCTTTGCTTGACATCATGGAAATATCAAAAGAAATCAGCCAAGACCTCAGAAAAAAATTGTAGACCTCTACAGGTCTGGTTCATCCTTGGGAGCAATTTCCAAATGCCTGAAGGTACCATGTTCATCTGTACAAACAACAGTGCGCAAGTATAAACACCATGGGATCATGCAGACGTTATACCGCTCAGGAAGGAGACACATTCTGTCTCCTAGAGATGAACGTACTATGGTGCGAAAAGTGCAAATCAATCCCAGAACAACAGCAGAGGACCTTGTGTAGATGCTGGAGGAAACAGGTAAAAAAGTATATATATCCACAGTGAAACGAGTCCTATATTGACATAACCTGAAAGGCCGCTCAGCAAGGACGAAGCCACTGCTCCAAAACCGCCATCAAAAAGCCAGACTACGGTTTGCAACTGCACATTGGGACAAAGATCGTACTTTTTGGAGAAATGTCCTCTGGTCTGATGAAACAAAAATAAAACTGTTTGGCCATAATGACCAACATTATGTTTGGAGGAAAAAGGGGGAGGCTTTCAAGCCGTAGAACACCTTCCCAATAGTGAAGCATGGGGGTGGTAGCATCATGTTGTGGGGGTGCTAGAAGGCCAGCGATGCTGAATGCCTGAGCTGAACAGGAGGGGGAGCCAAAGCGAAGGCTGGATTGACAAATGTCACAAATTGAACACTCACAACATGAGCACATTAATTTCGTAGAAAATAACAATATTTGGAGAAGATTTTTTTTCAAATAACTGAAAGTGAGCAATTGTAATCTGAATAAAGGGAATAGGCCATTCTTGAACATGGGGTGAGACATTCGTACTAATTTGTAATTAAAGCCTGTTTGTTATTATGAATTATTTATTTCTGGTTTTGGATTGAGAGAAACCAAAAGCCCACCGTGCCTACTTTTCAAAAATCGTCAGTCCACATGTCAAGTGAATTTCCCTCATTGTATTTACCCAAGTTCTCTCTTAACTCCAGGATCACTGATAGTTTTTTGTTGTTGCCTGATCCAGGACTTCAGTGCCAGAGGAGAGATTCAGACTGAAAACACCTCCATTAATTGCCACAGTTTAGACTACCGATAGATCAGCGTTCTAACTCTTGTGATAGTGTGGTGCAATGACAAAATGCCACCATCTACCACTAACGGTCGCGGCATAAGCCCGTAGCTTTTAAAGGAAGAACTACTGTATCTCAGTAAAATCTTTGAAATTATTGCATGTTGCATTTATATATTTGTTTTGTGTATAAAATATTTATAAAATATTTTCATCTGGACACTTCCTAATTTTGATATTGCTACCATGCAAATATGCAAAGTAATAATTTCACTGTACTGTTTACACCTTCTGTATCCTGGGCATGTGAAAAATAAACTTAGATTTTATTTGACATAGTCAATATTTTCTTTACTGTAGGTTTCTACTTTCACCACTTTTAGTCTTGACATCTTCGGTTGTTTACTACACAACCTTAATTACTCTGTTTAGCACATGGCCTCACATGTGAATGCTTAACCTGTTGGGGATAGGGGGCAGTATTTGCACGGCCGGATAAAAAACGTACCCGATTTAATCTGGTTACTACTCTGGCCCAGTAACTAGAATATGCATATAATCATTGGCTTTGGATAGAAAACACCCTAAAGTTTCTAAAACTGTTTGAATGGTGTCTGTGAGTATAACAGAACTCATATGGCAGGCAAAAACCTGAGAAGATTTCATGCAGGAAGTGGCCTGTCTGACAAGGTGTTGTTGTTCTTGCCTCTGTTTATTGAAGAGTCAGGATCTTAGCTGTAACGTGACACTTCCTACGGCTCCAATAGGCTCTCAGAGCCCGGGAAAAAGCTGAATGATGTCGAGGCAGCCCCAGGCTGAAACACATAATCGCCTTTGCCAAGTGGCCGATCAGAGGACAAAGGAATTAGGCGCGTGCCCGAGTCGACCCAGTGATATATTTTCTTTCGGCTGTTTACCTAATTGCAGATTCCCCGTCGGAATATTATCGCTTTTTTACGAGAAAAATGGCATAAAAATTGATTTTAAACAGTAGTTGACATGCTTCGAAGTACGGTAATGAAATATTTAGAAATCTTTTGTCACGAAATGCGCCGTGCGCATGACCCTTATTTACCATTCGGATAGTGTCTAGAACGCACGAACAAAACGCCGCTGTTGGAACATAACTATGGATTATTTTGGACAAAACCAACATTTGTTATTGAAGTAGAAGTCCTGGGAGTGCATTCTGACGAAGAACAGGAAAGGTAATCAAACTTTTCTAATAGTAAATCTGATTTTGGTGAAGGCTAAACTTGGTGGTTGTCTAAATAGCTAGCCCTGTGATGCTGGGCTATCTACTGAGAATATTGCAAAATGTGCTTTCACCGAAAAGCTATTTTAAAATCGGACATATCGAGTGCATAGAGGAGTTCTGTATCTATAATTCTTAAAATAATTGTTATGCTTTTTGTGAACGTTTGGCAATTCGGGACAAAAAAATTCTAAATATTCCATTACCGTACTTCGAAGCATGTCAACCGCTGTTTAAAATACATTTTTATGCCATTTTTCTCGTAGAAAAGCGATAATATTCCGACCGGGAATCTCCTTTTCGGCAAACAGAGGAAAAAAAATCACAAAGACGGGGGCGGCCAGGTCACGCGCCTAAGCCCAGAGTACCTTGATCGGCCACTTGAGAAAGGCGATAATGTGTTTCAGCCTGGGGCTGGGATGACGACATTCAGGTTTTTCCCGGGCTCTGAGCGCCTATGGACGACGTAGGAAGTGTCACGTTAGAGCAGAGATCCTTAGTAAAAGATAGAGATGGCAAAGAAGTTCCAGAAATGGTCAGACAGGCCACTTCCTGTAAAGGAATCTCTCAGGTTTTGACCTGCCATTTGAGTTCTGTTATACTCACAGACACCATTCAAACAGTTTAAGAAACTTTAGGGTGTTTTCTATCCATATATAATAAGTATATGCATATTCTAGTTACTGGGTAGGATTAGTAACCAGATTAAATCGGGTACGTTTTTTATCCAGCCGTGAATATACTGCCCCCTAGCCATAAGAGGTTAACCTGTTGGGGCTAGGGGGCAGCATTTGCACGTCTGGATAAAAAAAATGTACCCGATTTAATCTGGTTACTAATCCTACCCAGTAACTAGAATATGCATATACTTATTATATATGGATAGAAAACACTCTAAAGTTTCTAAAACTGTTTGAATGGTGTCTGTGAGTATAACAGAACTCATTTGGCAGGCAAAACCCTGAGACATTTTCTGACAGGAAGTGTATACCTGATGTGTTGTATTGACTTTAAACCTATCCCATTGAAAAACACAGGGGCTTAGGAATATTTTGGCACTTCCTATTGCTTCCACTAGATGTCACCAGCCTTTACAAAGTGTTTTGAGTCTTCTGGAGGGAGATCTGACCGAACAAGAGCCATGGAACGATGATGTCCCATTAGACACCTGGCGCGCGAGTTCATGTTGGGTACCCTCGTTCCAATACGTTATAAAAGAGTATGCATTCGTCCACCTTGAATATTATTCATGTTCTGGTTAAAAAAGGCCCTAATGATTTATGCTATACAACGTTTGACATGTTTGAACGAACGGAAATATATTTTTTCCCCTCGTTCATGACGACAAGTCCGGCTGGCTTACATCATGTGCTAACGAGACGGAGATTTTTGGACATAAATGATGAGCTTTTTTGAACAAAACTACATTCGTTATGGACCTGTGATACCTGGAAGTGACATCTGATGAAGAGAATCAAAGGTAATGGATTATTTACATAGTATTTTCGATTTTAGATCTCCCCAACATGACGTCTAGTCTGTATCGCAACGCGTATTTTTCTGGGCGCAGTGCTCAGATTATTGCAAAGTGTGATTTCCCAGTAAGGTTATTTTTAAATCTGGCAAGTTGATTGCGTTCAAGAGATGTAAATCTATAATTCTTTAAATGACAATATAATATTTTAGCAATGTTTTCTAATTTTAATTATTTAATTTGTGACGCTGACTTGACTGCCGGTTATTGGAGGGAAACGATTTCCTCAACATCAATGCCATAGTAAAACGCTGTTTTTGGATATAAATATGAACTTGATAGAACTAAAAATGCATGCATTGTCTAACATAATGTCCTAGGAGTGTCATCTGATGGAGATTGTAAAAGGTTAGTGCATCATTTTAGCTGGTTTTATGGTTTTGGTGACCCTGTCTTTGACTTGACAAAACATTACACACAACTCTTGTAAATGTACTGTCCTAACATACTCTAAATTTATGCTTTCGCCGTAAAACCTTTTTGAAATCGTAAAACGTGGTTAGATTAAGGAGATGTTTATCTTTCAAATGGTGTAAAATAGTTGTATTTTTGAAAAATTTGAATTTTGACATTTATTTGGATTCAAATTTGCCGCTCTTGAAATGTACCTGCTGTTGATGGAGTGCACCACGGGTGGCACGCTAGCGTCCCACCTAGCCCCAAGAGGTTAAAGAGATGGGTTGGGCTTAGAATTAAGAGGATATGAACAATGCTGAATAGGTGGAGACAAAGAAGAGCTCTACAGTAGGTGTACCAAAACATTCAAGGGCCATTTTCTCAAAAGTGGTTCAAGTTTATCAACTTTCAAAGCAGAATCACTTTCCCATTGTTCCTCAACTGCAGTGTATGATATACCATTTTGTAGCTCTGAGTCTGTACAATTTCAAATGTTGCTACATAAGACTAAATTGAGCCGGGCGGTCACATTTGTTTAAAGTAACATACTACAAACCAGAAACATGGAGATAAGACATATATTGTGCACTTCTCACCAGCTGTTACTTCTGTCCCAAGACTGTGTTCCTTCCGTCCCGCCGGCAGGTACAAAAGTAACGTTAGGCTAATTCTCTTCTCGGTCTATTAAATTTAAACTAATTTACCCTAGAAATTAAATTACTAATGGTGGAGGACATATATCAGTTGTTTGTAATAAAATATGGTGTCTCTAGTTCTATCGATCTCTGAGCAATTTGGAAGACAAAAAAAGTGTGACTTTCGTCCCAGTTCTCCTCTACTGCATGGGTGTTGGTGTGTATTTCTCTGTATATGTGTGTGTGAAGTTATTGTCCTGTGAAGTTAAAATTAAGACATTCCCACAGTCTGTCATTGAAGTGCTGGGAATAGAACCCCCATCATTTCACACAGGTTTTTATAGATATGATGTGTCTTAGTTCGTATTTGTGTGCATGCGCAGGAGCTATTTGTCTTACCTCTTTATGGCTTCTTCCTGTCTTCTCTTCTTATCGTGTTTCTCCTGAAGGTAGGCCCAGTTGGTCTCTTTCCGGACGCGGTCGCTCTCACGGGCGATGTCAGAGGCATTCTGGATGACCAGTCCGTCATAGGCCCTGAGTCCACTGTCCTCCACATACTGGAAGAACCTGCTGAACGATGCTTCCTCCTCTTGAGAAGTCATTGTTTTTCACTGGCAGTGGAGCAGAAAGCACTGCAAGTAGAGGGATAGGGTAGAGACACAGACAGGGCTGAGTTACACGATAAGGGGGTCAAGTCAATAGTAATGACGTCTGATGTATACCGACGTTGACCAGGCAAATGACATGCAAAGTCCCACTGGGCACAAATATTTGTCAACGTAGTGTGACGTGGAATCAATGTGGAAAATACATTGGATTTGAATAAAGTCATCAACGTAAACTGTTGTTTTGAGGGTGACATTTCAACCATAGGATTATGTCATCATTGTAAACAATTTTCAACAGTCAAATCTTGTATATAATATGTTGAATTTGAACCATTGAAACAACATCAGATCGTCAACATTATACCCACTTTCAGGGGCAACACCTCCCACTGGAGAGCTTATCTACAGCTATTAAATTGGTATCAGGGTTAACCAGGGTTATAACCAAGCCTGACCTACTTAGCTTTTGTATTTGTCACTGACTACTACCAAAGTGCTATCGTGAGAACGATTATTGAGAGACCTCTTAATAACTAAATACACTGATCAAAAAAATTAAGGGAACACTTAAACAACACAATGTAACTCCAAGTCAATCACACTTCTGTGAAATCAAACTGTCCACTTAGGAAGCAACACTGATTGACAATACATTTCACATGCTGTTGTGCAAATGGAATAGACAACAGGTGGAAATTATAGGCAATTAGCAAGACACCCCCAATAAAGGAGTGGTTCTGCAGGTGGTGACCACAGACCACTTCTCAGTTCCTATGCTTCCTGGCTGATGTTTTGGTCACTTTTGCATGCTGGCGGTGCTTTCACGCTAGTGGTAGCATGAGACGGAGTCTACAACCCACACAAGTGGCTCAGGTAGTGCAGCTCATCCAGGATGGCACATCAATGCGAGCTGTGACAAGGTTTGCGGTGTCTGTCAGCGTAGTGTCCAGAGCATGGAGGCGCTACCAGGAGACAGGCCAGTACATCAGGAGACATGGAGGAGGCCATAGGAGGGCAACAACCCAGCAGCAGGACCGCTACCTCCGCCTTTGTGCAAGGAGGAGCAGGAGGAGCACTGCCAGAGCCCTGCAAAATGAACTCCAGCAGGCCACAAATGTGCATGTGTCTGCTCAAACGGTCAGAAACAGACTCCATGAGGGTGGTATGAGGGCCCGACGTCCACAGGTGAGGGTTGTGCTTACAGCCCAACACCGTGCAGGACGTTTGGCATTTGCCAGAGAACACCAAGATTGGCAAATTCGCCACTGGCGCCCTGTGCTCTTCACAGATGAAAGCAGGTTCACACTGAGCACATGTGACAGACGTGACAGAGTCCAGAGACGCCGTGGAGAACGTTCTGCTGCCTGCAACATCCCCCAGCATGACCGGTTTGACGGTGGGTCAGTCATGGTGTGGGGTGGCATTTCTTTGGGGGGCTGCAGAGCCCTCCATGTGCTCCATGTGCACAGCCCTCCAGGATCTCGATGAGATCCTCAGACCCCTTGTGAGACCATATGTTGGTGCGGTTGGCCCTGGCTTCCTCCGAATGCAAGACAATGCTAGTCCTCATGTGGCTGGAGTGTGTCAGCAGTTCCTGCAAGTGGAAGGCATTGATGCTATGGACTGGCCTGCCCGTTCCCCAGACCTGAATCCAATTGAGCACATCTGGGACATCATGTCTCGCTCCATCCACCAACGCCACGTTGCACCACAGACTGTCCAGGAGTTGGCGGATGCTTTAGTCCAGGTCTGGGAGGAGATCCCTCAGGAGACCATCCGCCACCTCATCAGGAGCATGCCCAGGCATTGTAGGGAGGTCATACAGGCACGTGGAGGCCACACACACTACTGAGCCTCATTTTGACTTGTTTTAAGGACATTACATCAAAGTTGGATCAGCCTGTAGTGTGGTTTTCCACTTTAATTTTGAGTGTGACTCCAAATCCAGACCTCCATGGGTTGATAAATTGGATTTCCATTGATTATTTTTGTGTGATTTTGTTGTCAGCACATTCAACTATGTAAATAAAAAAGTATTTAATAAGATTATTTCATTCATTCAGATCTAGGATATGTTATTTTAGTGTTTTTTTGAGCAGTGTATATTCAATGTTGCTATTGAAGTCATTCCAAAAGGTAGGTTTAACAGAGCAAATGAAATGTAACCATAATTTATAAGTCATATATCATCAATGATACTTTTTAGGCCTATAGCATTTGAAAAATTATCAATAACAACTGTTTCAATCTAACCCACGGTTCAACTACAAATAGACAATACGTATAAGCATAGGGTTTCAAGCTTTGGTTGATCTGAAATTGAATCTTCAAGTTAATCATTGAAATGTGGGATTCACATCTCCATCGCAACCAAAAATCTGAGTTCAAGAATATTACAAAATCCAATCAAACTTTATCGAAAGTGTATTTAAAATTTTAATTGATTTAGTACTATTCTTTCATTTAGATTGTTGGTTAAGATGGAGACGTGAATCCAGCATATTCATTTATAGACAAGACAATTTTTAAACCAGTGACTTAGATGAAACTATCCCAGCATTAGATATCCTTTAAATGTTAGTATTTGGTTGTGTTGTCAACCAGACACAATTCAATTTTTTTTGTAATACAGTAAATAGCGTAAAGTAAAGAGTATCTTACAAACTAATATAACAGTATTTATTCAACCTTTAAGTGAGAAGCACATCCATGGCCACATTTTTAGGTTAGCCTACTGTAACTATAAATGTCTTCGAAAGCATGCATGATCAAGATACTGTAGGTCTGCGGAGATCAGTGCGTTCGGAATGTATTCAGACCCTTAACTTTTTCCACATTTTGTTACGCTATAGCCTTATTTTAAAATGGACAAAAAAAAGTATTTCCTCATCAATATACACACACAATACCCGATAATGACAAAGCAAAACCTGTTTTTTTGCCATTTTTTAAAATCTATTAAAAATAAAAACAATTACATCAGTATTCAGACCCTTTACTCAGTACTTTGTTGAAGCACCTTTGGCAGCGATTACAGCTTCGACTCTTCTTGGGTATGACACTACAAGCTTGGCAAACCTGTATTTGTGAAGTTTCTCCCATTCTTCTCTGCAGATCCTCTCAAGCTCTGTCAGGTTGGATGGGGAGTTTTGCTGCACAGCTATTTTCAGGTCTCTCCAGAGATTCAATCAGGTTCAAGTGCAGGCTCTGGCTGGGCCTCTCAAGGACATTCAGTGACTTGTCCCGAAGCCACTCCTGCATTGTCTTGGCAATGTTCTTAGGGTTGTTGTCCTGTTGGAAGGTGAACCTTCGCCCCAGTCTGAGGTCCTGAGCGCTCTGGAGCAGGTTTTCATCAAGGATCTCTGTACTTTGCTGCGTTCATTTTTCCCTCGATCCTGACTAGTCTCCCAGTCTCTGCCACTGAAAAACATCCCCACAGCCCGATGCAGCCACCACCATGCTTCACCGTAGGGATGGTGCAAAGTTTCTTTCAGATGTGACGCTTGGCATTCAGGCCAAAGAGTTCAATCTTGCTTTCATCAGACCAGAGAATCGTTTCCTATGGTCTGAGAGTCCTTTAGGTGCCTTTTGGCAAACTCCAAGCAGGCTGTCATGTGCCTTTTAGTGAGGAATGGCTTCCGTCTGGCAACTCTACCATAAAGGCCTGATCGGTGGAGTACTGCAGAAATGGTTGTCCTTCTGGAAGGTTCTCCCATCTCTACAGTGGAACTTTGGAGCTCTGTCAGAGTGACCAGCGGGTTCTTTGTCAGCTCCCTGACAAAGGCCCTTCTCCCCCGATTGCTCAGTTTCACCGGGTGGCCAGCTCTAGGAAGAGTCTTGGTGGTTTCAAACTTCTTCCATTTAAGAATGATGGAGCCCACTGTGTTATTGGGAGCCTTCAATGTTGCAGACATTTTTTGGTACCCTTCCCCAGATCTTTACATCGACACAATTCTGTCTCGGAGCTCTAAGGACAATTCCTTCGACCTTATGGCTTAGTTTTTGCTCTGACATGCACTGTCAACTATGGGACCTTACATAGACAGGTGTGTGCCTTTCCAAATCATGTCCAATCAATTGAATTTACCACAGGTGGACTATAATCAAGATGTAAACATCTCAAGGATGATCAATGGAACAGCATGCACCAGAGCTCAACTTCGAGTCTCATTGCAAAGGGTCTAAATACTTATGTAAATAAGATACTTCTGTTTTTATGTGTAATGCATTTGCTAACATTTCTAAAAACCTGTTTTCGCTTTGTCATTATGGGATATTATGTGTAGATTGATGAGGAAAATATTTTATTTAACCTGTTTGGGCTAGGGGGCAGTATTGAGAATTTTGGAAAAAATATGTGCCCATTTTTAACTGCCTCCTACACCAACTCAGAAGCTAGAATATGCATATTATTGTTCAGGTTTGGATAGAAAACACCCTAAAGTTTCTAAAACTGTTTGAATGGTGTCTGTGAGTATAACAGAACTCCTATGGCAGGCAAAAACCTGACAAGGTTTCATGCAGGAAGTGGCCTGTCTGACAAGGAGTCGTGCGTCTTGCATCTGTTTATTGAAGAGTAAGGATCTTAGCTGTAACGTGACAATTCCCAGGGCTCCAATAGGCTCTCAGAACCCGGGAAAAACCTGAACGATGACGAGGCAGCCTCTGGCTGAAACAGATTATCGCCTTATCCAAGTGGCCGATCAGAGGACCATTGAATGAGGCGCGTGCACGATTCGCCCCCGTGGAGAAATTTCATTCGGCTGTTTAGCTTATTGCAGATTCCCGGTCGGAATATTATCGCTTTTCTACGAGATAAATGGCATAAAAATTGGTTTTAAACAGCGGTTGACATGCTTCGAAGTACGGTAATGGAATATTTAGACATTTTTTGTCACGCCATGCGCCATGCGCGCGACCGTTATTTACCATTCGTATAGTGTCTAGAACGCACGAACAAAACAGAGGATATTTGGATATAACGATGGATTATTTGGGACCAAACCTACATTTGTTATTGAAGTAGAAGTCCTGGGAGTGCATTCTGATGAAGAACAGGAAAGGTAAGAACATTTTTCTTATAGGAAATAGGATTTTGGTGAAGGCTAATCTTGCCGGCTGTCTAAATAGCTAGCCGTGATGGCTGGGCTATGTACTTAGAATATTGCAAAATGTGCTTCATCCGAAAAGCTATTTTAAAATCGGACATATCGAGTGCATAGAGGAGTAATGTATCTATAATTCTTAAAATAATTGTTATGCTTTTTGTGAACGTTTATCGTGAGTAATTTAGCAAACTGTTAGTAAATTCCCCGGAAGTTTGCGGGGGGTATGCTTTTTCTGAACGTCACATGCTAATGTAAAAAGCTGTTTTTTGATATAAATATGAACTTGATTGAACAGACATGCATGTATTGTATAACATAATGTCCTAGGTGTGTCATCTGATGAAGATCATAAAAGGTTAGTGCTGCATTTAGCTGTGGTTTGGGTTTTTGTGACATTATATGCTAGCTTGAAAAATGGGTGTCTGATTATTTCTGGCTGGGCACTCTCCTGACATAATCTAATGTTTTGCTTTCGTTGTAAAGCCTTTTTGAAATCGGACAGTGTGGTTAGATTAAGGAGAGTCTTGTCTTTAAAATGCTGTAAAATAGTCATATGTTTGAGAAATTGAAGTAATAGTATTTCAAACGATTCAAAAATCGCGCCACTGAATTCAGGTGGCTGTTACGTAGGTGGGACGAATTCGTCCCGCCTTGCCCATAGAGGTTAACCTGTTAGGGCTAGGGGGCAGCATTGACACGGCTGGATAAAAAACATACCCGATTTAATCTGGTTACCACTCCTACCCAGTAACTAGAATATGCATATACTTATTACATATGGATAGAAAACACACTAAATTTTCTAAAACTGTTTGAATGGTGCCTGTGAGTATAACAGAACTCAAATGGCAGGTCAAAACCTGAGAGATTCCTTTACAGGAAGTGGCCTGTCTGACCATTTGTTGAACTTCTTTTCCATCTCTATCATTTACTAAGGATCTCTGCTCTAACGTGACACTTCCCACGTCTTCCATAGGCTCTCAGAGCCCGGGAAAAAACAGAATGTCGTCATTCCAGCCCCAGGCTGAAACACATTATCGCCTTTCTCAAGTGGCCGATCAAGAGACACTAGCTTATGCGCGTGACCCCGACCGCCCCCGCCTTTGGGATTTTTTCCTCTGTTTGCCGAAAAGGAGATTCCCTGTCGGAATATTATCGCTTTTCTACGAGAAAAATGTCGTAAAAATTGATTTTAAACAGCGGTTGACATGCTTCGAAGTACGGTAATGGAATACTTAGAATTTTATTGTCACGAATTGCGCCATGCGCGTGACACTTCTTTACTATTTCGGATAGTGTCTGGAACGCACGAACAAAACGGCGCTATTCGGATATAACGATGGATTATTTTGGACCAAACCAACATTTGTTATTGAAGTAGCAGTCCTGGGTGTGTATTCTGACGAAGACAACAAAAGGTAATGAAATTTTATAATAGTAAATATGATTATGGTGAGTGCTAAACTTGCCGGGTGTCTAAATAGCGAGCCCGTGATGCCTGGGCTATGTACTTAGAATATTGCAAAATGTGCTTTCACCAAAAAGCTATTTTAAAATCGGACATATCGAGTGCATAGAGGAGGTCTGTATCTATAATTCTTAAAATAATTGTTATGCTTTTTGTGAACGTTTATCGTGAGTAATTTAGTAAAATTTTAGCGAATTCCCCAGAAGTTTGCGGGGGGTATGCTAGTTCTGAACGTCACATGCTAATGTAAAAAGCTGGTTTTTGATATAAATATGAACTTGATTGAACAAAACATGCCTGTATTGTATAACATAATGTCCTAGGGTTGTCATCTGATGAAGATCATCAAAGGTGAGTGCTGCATTTAGCTGTCTTCTGGGTTTTGGTGACATTATATGCTGGCTTGAAAAATGGGTGTCTGATTATTTCTGGCTTGGTACTCTGCTGACATAATCTAATGTTTTGCTTTCGTTGTAAAGCCTTTTTGAAATCGGACAGTGTGGTTAGATTAACGAGAGTCTTGTCTTTAAATGGCTGTAAAATAGTCATATGTTTGAGAAATTGAAGTAATAGGATTTTTAAGGTTTTGAAAATCGCGCCACAGGATAGCAGTGGCTGTTACGTAGGTGGGACGAATTCGTCCCGCCTAGCCTAGAGAGGTTAATCAATTTTAGAACAAGGCTATAATGTAAACAAAGGGTTCTCTATATTTTCCGAATGCACTGTATAAATACAAAATATCTGACATTGTACCACCATTTGAACTTTGTGGTGATTTTACAATGGTTGAGAGCTCATCGATAACACATTTAGATATCAATTAAACCAAAAATCAAACAATGTTTCTCCATTGGAATTTGGTTGTGCTTTTAGATGGTTGAAAGCATAATGCCACACAACAGAACTGTTCTGCTAGCACAGACTGGAATATGTTCCGTGATTCATCCAATGGCATTGAGGAGTGCACCACCTCAGAGATCGGCTTCATCAATAAGTGCATCGACGACATCATCCCCACAGTGATTGTACGTACATATCCCAACCAGAAGCCATGGATTACAGGCAACATCCACATCGAGCTAAAGGCTAGAGCTGCCGCTTTCAAGGAATGGGACACTAATCCAGACGTTTATAAGAAATCCCTCTATGCCCTCAGATGAACCATCAAACAGGCAAACCATCAATACATGACTAAGATTGAATCCTACCACACCGGCTCTGAAGCTCGTCGGATGTGTCAGGGCTTGCAAACTATAAGACTACAAAAGGAAACCCAGCCGCGAGCTGCCCAGTGATGCAAGCCTACCAGACAAGCTAAATGCCTTTTATGCTCGCTTCGAGGCAAGCAACACTGAAGCATTCATGAGAGCACCAGCTGTTCCGAATGACTGTGTGATCACAGTTTCCGCAGCAGATGTGTGGCAAGTGTCTTCACTGATATTTTCAACATCTCTCTAACCAAGAGTCTGTAATACTGGTAGCATTGCCTTTAAATTGTTTAACTTGAGTCAAACATTTCAGCTAGCCTTCCACAAGGTTCCCACAGTAAGTTGGGTGAATTCTGCCCACTCCTCCTGACAGAGCTGATGTAACTGAGTCAGGTTTGTAGACCTCCTTACTCACACACGCATTTTCAGTTCTGCCCATGCTTTTTCTATAGGTTTGAGGTCAGGGCTTTGTGATGGCCACACCAATACCTTGACTTTGTTGTCCTTAAGCCATTTTGCCACAACTTTGGAAGTATGCTTGGGGTCATTGTCCATTTGGAAGACCCAAGCTTTTAACTTCCTGACTGATGTCTTGAGATGTTGCTTCAATATATACACATCATTTTCGTTCCTCAGGATGCCATCTATTTTGTGAGTTCACCAGTCCCTCCTGCAGCAAAGCACCCCCACAACATGATGCTGCCACCCCGGTGTTTCACGGTTGGGATGGTGTTCGTCGGCTTGCAAGCCTCCCCCTTTTTCCTCCAAACATAACAATGGTCATTATGGCCAAACAGTTTTATTTTTGTTTCATCAGACCAGAGGACATTTCTCCAAAAAGTACGATCTTTGTCCTCACGTGCAGTTGCAAACCGTAGTCTGGCTTGTTTATGGCGGTTTGGAGCAGTGGCTTCTTCCTTGCTGAGCGGCCTTTCAGGTTATGTTAACCTGTTAGGGCTAGGGGGCAGTATTTACACGGCCGGATAAAAAACGTTCCCGATTTAATCTGGTTATTACTACTGCCCAGAAACTAGAATATGCATATAATTATTGGCTTTGGATAGAAAACACCCTAAAGTTTCTAAAACTGTTTGAATGATATCTGTGAGTATAACATAACTCATATGGCAGGCAAAAACCTGAGAAGATTCTGTACAGGAAGTGCCCTCTCTGACCATTCCTTGGGCTTCTTGACTCTCTTTATTGAAAATGTAGGATCTTTGCTGTAACGTGACACTTCCTACGGCTCCCATAGGCTCTCAGAACCCGGGAAAAAGCTGAATGATGTCGAGGCAGCCCCTGGCTGAAAAACATTAGCGCCTTTGGTAAGTGGTCAATCAGAGGACAAAGGAATTAGGCGCGTGCCCGAGTCGACCCAGTGATATATTTTCTTTCGGCTGTTTACCTAATTGCAGATTCCCTGTCGGAATATTATCGCTTTTCTACGAGAAAAATGTCGTAAAAATTGATTTTAAACAGCGGTTGACATGCTTCGAAGTACGGTAATGGAATACTTAGAATTTTATTGTCACGAATTGCGCCATGCGCGTGACACTTCTTTACTATTTCGGATAGTGTCTGGAACGCACGAACAAAACGGCGCTATTCGGATATAACGATGGATTATTTTGGACCAAACCAACATTTGTTATTGAAGTAGCAGTCCTGGGTGTGTATTCTGACGAAGACAACAAAAGGTAATGAAATTTTATAATAGTAAATATGATTATGGTGAGTGCTAAACTTGCCGGGTGTCTAAATAGCGAGCCCGTGATGCCTGGTAGCATTGCCTTTAAATTGTTTAACTTGAGTCAAACATTTCAGCTAGCCTTCCACAAGGTTCCCACAGTAAGTTGGGTGAATTCTGCCCACTCCTCCTGACAGAGCTGATGTAACTGAGTCAGGTTTGTAGACCTCCTTACTCACACACGCATTTTCAGTTCTGCCCACGCTTTTTCTATAGGTTTGAGGTCAGGGCTTTGTGATGGCCACACCAATACCTTGACTTTGTTGTCCTTAAGCCATTTTGCCACAACTTTGGAAGTATGCTTGGGGTCATTGTCCATTTGGAAGACCCAAGCTTTTAACTTCCTGACTGATGTCTTGAGATGTTGCTTCAATATATACACATCATTTTCGTTCCTCAGGATGCCATCTATTTTGTGAGTTCACCAGTCCCTCCTGCAGCAAAGCACCCCCACAACATGATGCTGCCACCCCGGTGTTTCACGGTTGGGATGGTGTTCGTCGGCTTGCAAGCCTCCCCCTTTTTCCTCCAAACATAACAATGGTCATTATGGCCAAACAGTTTTATTTTTGTTTCATCAGACCAGAGGACATTTCTCCAAAAAGTACGATCTTTGTCCTCACGTGCAGTTGCAAACCGTAGTCTGGCTTGTTTATGGCGGTTTGGAGCAGTGGCTTCTTCCTTGCTGAGCGGCCTTTCAGGTTATGTTAACCTGTTAGGGCTAGGGGGCAGTATTTACACGGCCGGATAAAAAACGTTCCCGATTTAATCTGGTTATTACTACTGCCCAGAAACTAGAATATGCATATAATTATTGGCTTTGGATAGAAAACACCCTAAAGTTTCTAAAACTGTTTGAATGATATCTGTGAGTATAACATAACTCATATGGCAGGCAAAAACCTGAGAAGATTCTGTACAGGAAGTGCCCTCTCTGACCATTCCTTGGGCTTCTTGACTCTCTTTATTGAAAATGTAGGATCTTTGCTGTAACGTGACACTTCCTACGGCTCCCATAGGCTCTCAGAACCCGGGAAAAAGCTGAATGATGTCGAGGCAGCCCCTGGCTGAAAAACATTAGCGCCTTTGGTAAGTGGTCAATCAGAGGACAATGAGACTGAGGCGTGTGCACGAGGCGACCCCATGTTTTTATTTTCTCTCTCTTTGAACTAAAACACGGTTTCCCGGTCGGAATATTATCGCTTTTTTTACGAGAAAAATTGCATAAAAATTGATTTTAAACAGCGGTTGACATGCTTCGAAGTACGGTAATGGAATATTTAGGGTACCTTAGGATTGAATAGAAACATTGTTTGACTTGTTTGGACGAAGTTTACCGCAAAGTTTTTGGAATCCTTTCTATACATGTTGAAGGAGTGGATTACTGAAATCAATGGCACAAACTAAACAGACTTTTTTAGATATGAAGAACTTTATCAAAAAAACAAACATTAATTTGTAGCTGGGACCCTTGGGATTGAAAACAGAGTTAGATCTTCAAAGGTAAGTGATTTATTTAATCGCTATTTGTGATTTTGTGAAGCCTGTGCTGGTTGAAAAAGTATTTTGATGTGGGGCACTGTCCTCAGTTAATGGCATGGTATGCTTTCGCCATTAAGCTTTCTGAAATCTGACAACACAGTCGGATTAACCTCTCTAGCGTCCCACCTGGCCAACATCCGGTGAAATTGCAGAGCGCCAAATTCAAATTACATTATTCATAATATTAAACATTCATGAAGATACAAGTGTCATACATCAGTTAAAAGCTTAACTTCTTGTTAATCCAGCCGCTGTGTCAGATTTTAAAAATACTTTACGGCGAAAGCATACCATGCGATTATCTGAGGACAGCGCCCCCCTTCCAAAAGCATACAAACATTTTTCAACGAAGTAGAGGAGTCACGAAAGTCAGAAATAGTGATAAAATAAGTCACTTAACTTTGAAGATATTCATCTGGTTGCAATCACAAGAGTCCCAACAAAATACTAAAATGTAAAATGTAAAATGTACACAATAAATGGTTGTTTTGTTCGATAAACTCCCTCTTTATATACCAAAAACTCTGTTGTGTTGGCGCGTTTTGTTCCGTAATCCATTGGCTCAAAGGCGGTCAAAACATGCAGATGAACACATCCTAATAGTACCGGTAAAGTTCATCGAAACATGTCAAACGATGTTTATAATTAATCCTCAGGTTGTCAATTATCTAAATAATCGATAATATTTCAACCGGACAATAGCATATTCAATACAAAGGAAAAACAATGAAGGGCGCGCATACGGTCACGTGCGCAAACCAGTACTGCATAATTGCCCAGTCCACTGACAGAAAGGTGTCATTCTTCATTTTTCAGAAAACAAGCCTGAAACCATGTCTAAAGACTGCTGACATCTAGTGGAAGCCATAGGAACTGCTATCTGGGCCCTAACCCATTAGATACTCAATAGGCTGTCAATGGAAAACCCACTCACATCAAAAAAATCCCACTTCCTGGATGGATTTTCTGTTATACTCACAGACATTATTTGAACAGTTGGAAACTTTAGAGTGTTTTCTATCCAATACTACCATGCATATGCATATCCTATCTTCTGGGCCTGAGTAACAGGCAGTTTACTTTGGGCACGTTTGTCATCCAAACTTCAAAATACTGCCCCCTACCCCAGAGAGGTTAACAAGAAGTTAAGCTTTTAAATGAAATAAGACACTTGTATGTTCATGAATGTTTAACATTACGATTTTGTAATTTGAATTTGGCGCGCTCCAATTTCACCGGATGTTGTCGACAAGTGTCCCACTAGCGATTCGCGAGCCCTAAGAGGTTTAATAACAGATTGGGAATTCAGCACACTTTTGGCTATCTTTTTGAGTGGGTGAATAAAGGTTGAAATCTCATTGATCAACTTCTCAATCAAATATTACCCACATTTCCACACTGAAATGACGTGGTGTGCCCAGTGGGGTAGTGGTCATTTTTTTTGTATGGATCTAGAGTAGATTTGCATGAATATAAAATGTCAACAAAACTGTGTGTGTCTGTGTGTTTGAGCACTAACAGCGTTGTGTATGATTTTGTGAGCATATTGAATGGCTTCAACTGAAATTAGCCTGTCTATGATTGTTGGAATGTGTGTGTAGTTGTGTGAGAGCAAATCTAAAATTTGTGCTAAATGCAAACAAAACAAAATGCATGCTTTTTTCTAGGTCCCATAAACCATATTTAAATTAATTTGTAATGACTAGTTTGAATGGTACACACATTTAACGAGTTCCATCCTTCAAATATCTTGGTATCTGGCTTGTTGACAAACGACCATTTAAAAAACATGTCACTGAGCTGATGAAGAAGTTGAAGATCAAGGTTGGTTTCTTTTACAGAAATAAATCATGTCTGACTTTTATAATTAGGAAGGAAATTGCAGAGGCCACTTTTATGTTTATTTTAGATTATGGGGATATTGTCTACATGCATGCAGCAGCATCTACACTTAAACCACTAGATGCTGTTTTTCATTGTGCCCTCAGGTTTATTACTGGTGATGGTTGTAGAACTCACCATTGTGTTTTGTATCAAAATGTGGGTTGGGCCTCTTTGTATGGAAGGAGAGAGCAGCATTTTCTTGTTTTATCTACAAAACTCTCATGCAGAAACTTCCTATGTATCTATCATCATTAATACATCATTAATACAATTTAGACTTATGTTTTTGTATTTCTTTGTTTTGGGCCGTGTGTGGCTCCCAATCAGGCACAGCTGTAGTTCGTTGTTGCTGATTGGGAGTCACACATAAGTAGCCTGTTTTTCCTTTGAGTTTTTGTGGGTGATAGTTTCTGTTTAGTGCTTTCTGCTTCGTTGTTAGTACCTGAGAACTGTCGGCTGTCATTTTGTTTATTTTGTCAAGTGTTCTCTTTTTGTATTAAAATTCATTCAAGATGAACACATCCTCCGCTGCACCTTGGTCTTTCTCTAACGACGGCCGTTACAGAATCACCCACCAAAAACAGACCAAGCAGCGGAGGAAGGAGCAGCACAAGGAGGGGATGAAGCAGCGTGCTCGGGAGGTCATGGCATCCTGGTCGCTGGAGGTGTTGGAATCAAGGCTTGACTGGACATGGGATCAATTATTTGACCACTGCAACAACTTGCCGAGGGAGAGCGACGGACACGGGAGGCAGCCCCCAAAAAAACATTTTTTGGGGGGGCACACGGGGAGATTGGCGGAGTCAGGCGGTAGACCTGAGCCAACTCCCCGTGCTTACTGGAGGCAGCGCAGTACTGGTCAGGCACCGTGTTATGCGGTTTAGCGCATGGTGTCTTCAGTGCGCGTTCATAGCCCGGTGCGCTATAGGCCAGCCCCCCGCAAGTGCCATGCGAGTGCAAGCATCGAGCCAGGACGGATTGTGCCAGCTCAGCGCGTCTGGTCTCCAGTGCGCCTTTTCGGTCCAGGTTATCCTGCACCGGCTCTGCGCACTGTGTCTCCAGGGCGCTGGGAGGGTCCAGTTCGCCCAATACCTGCACTCCGCCCGTGCCGGGCCAAAGTGGGCATTCAGCCTGGAGTGTGGGTAAAGAGCCTTCGTACCAGAACTCCAGTGCTCCCCCACAGCGCGGTTTATCCTGTGCCTCCTCCTCGGACCAGGCCTCCGTGGGTCTCCCCATCCTGGTCAGTCCTGTGCCTCCTCCACGGACCAGGCCTCCAGTGGGTCTCCCCATCCTGGTCAAGCCTGTGCCTCCTCCACGGACCAGGCCTCCAGTGGGTCCCCCCGTCCTGGTCAAGCCTGTGCCTCCTCCACGTACCAAGCCTCCAGTGGGTCTCCCCATCCTGGTCAAGCCTGTGCCTCCTCCACGGACCAGGCCTCCTTCATGTCTCCCCAGCCTGGTGAGTCCTGGGCCAGAGCCGTCAGAGCCACCCGCCAGTCCGGAGCCGCCAGAGCCACCCGCCAGTCCGGAGCCGCCAGAGCCGCCCGCCTGTCCGGAGCCGCCAGAGCCGCCCGCCAGCCCGGTGAGTCCTGTGCCTGCGCCGAGGGCCAGGCCTCTTTCATGTCTACCCAGCCTGGTGAGTCCTGTGCCTGTGCCCAGGGCCAGACCTCCTTCATGTCTCCCCAGCCTGGTGAATCCTGGGTCAGTGCCGCCGGAGCCGCCCGCCAGCCTGGAGCCGCCAGGGTCGCCCGCCAATAGGGGCACAGCCAGGGTCGCCCGCCAGCCGGGCGCAGTCAGGGTCGCCCACCAGTCCTCCGGCGCGGCCAGGGGCGCCACCTAAGTGGGCAACGCCGATGGTGGAGCGGAGGCCACGTCCCGCACCTGAGCCACCGCCGTAAGAAGGCCCACCCGGACCCTCCCCTTCAGAGTCAGGTTTTGCGGCCGGAGTCCGCACCTTTGGGGGGGGGGGTACTGTAACGCCCTGGCCATAGAGAGGGGTTTTTGTTCTTTATTTTGGTTAGGCCAGGGTGTTACATTGAGTGGGCGTTCTATGTTCATTTTTCTATGTTTTTGTATTTCTTTGTTTTGGGCCATGTGTGGCTCCCAATCAGGCACAGCTGTAGTTCGTTGTTGCTGATTGGGAGTCACACATAAGTAGCCTGTTTTTCCTTTGGGTTTTTGTGGGTGATTGTTTCTGTTTAGTGCTTTCTGTTTCGTTGTTAGTACCTGACAGAACTGTCGGCTGTCATTTTGTCAAGTGTTCTCTTTTTGTATTAAAATTCATTCAAGATGAACACATCCTCCGCTGCACCTTGGTCTTTCTCTAACGACGGCCGTTACACAGGCTTGGATAACACTGAATGCCCCTCCACAGAGTTGGGTAAAGCTGCTTCTAGTTTTTTTACGCCCATGTGGAACACCTTACAGAGCTCTTTGAAATTAGATGTTCTGGTCCCCCTTGGTCAGTTCAGAGTAATGATCAGAGACCTCTATGTTGATAAATGTGTCTGTTTTTCTTAATATTTTTTGTCATTTTGTATATTGTGTGTGTTTGATGTATTTATGCAGGGCTCATCTGCAAAAGAGATCCTAGTCTCAGTATGACTTCCCTGTCAAAATAAGGTTTATATATCTCATAAAGAGTTTTTTTGTGAGCCTATGTTGGTTGCAGTGCATTTTGGGTGAATTTGGGCAGGTTGTTGAGATCCTATTAGCCACACCAGAGACCACAGAGAGATCTGATTGGATGAGTAACCTCTCCCTCAGAGTAACAGTTGCATCATGCCAGAGATACTGGGCACCTTTAACATTGCAGCCGACATTAAAGTTGAGTCGAGACTGACTGATCTACAAATCGCCTTTCCTCATAAATAACTAAAAAATGTTATTTTATTTATTTGTCAGTCAGTGACAATTTATCAATGATACATCATGGTTTTGATGCTCTCGAACACAGACAATGGGGGAGTGGTACAGACCTCAGCCAGCTGGTGATAGCATAGCCTCTTCCAGGCAAGCTGTGTGTAGCCCATTGCAAGACTCTACATAGCTAGCAGGCTAACAGGCTAATCTGCTGCTAGCCCAGACTCCCCCCCCCCCCCCCACACACACACACACACACAAATGCACACACCGATACATGGCTGATGGAATGGGAGTGTGTATTTTTGTTTGTATTTATAGGGATTGGAGGATGAGTTTTCTTGTATGTGGTGAGGGGGAAGGTATGTGTGTGTGTGTCCGTGCACATGGGTGTGTATAAATCAAGGTGCAGAATGTAAAAGGAGTTAATCGATCTCTTTTCTCCTTTGTCATTCCCTGCACTCTCACTTACCCACTCTCTCACTTACCCGCTCTCTCTTTCTCTCCGCTTGTCCCTTTTTTTCCTATTCTAAATTTCTCCTCTAATCCTTGGCCCAATTCTCCTAATCCACCCCCCCACTCCTTGCTCTCCTGATGGAGTCACAGCTGCATTCTAAAAATGGAATACAGAGCGAGCCCGGTCGTTGCCAGGCAACAGCATCTCACGGTGGAGGGTGACATAATGCAGAAAAGGGAGTTCCTAATTCATTGTTTGAGACACATTTGTTCCGCCTCAGAGACGGGAAGCGTGAAATGTTATATCTGCAGTGGTTTGTGGTGAGCTGTGCACCACCAATACAGCTACAATGAACATAGACTGTGTATACAACTGACAATAACAAATAGTGTGAATACAAATAACAATATGGATAGACAGTATGTACAATATAATGGGCTTACTGTATACTCCTAGTGGGTTTTTGAGGACTGTCTTTCCCTATTGATATATACTGTATACTACCAACAACATATAGCTCAAAGTAGGTAGACTACATTCTATAGACAATCAATGTTGACAGTAGAGCATTGAAACAGATCCATAGGCAGACGCTGAAGCGGAACCGGAAAACAGAATAAAAGCAGGATAGTGTAGCAGGCAAAGCGGAATGATACTTACAGTGGCTGGGTAGTGCTGGGGTCAGACCAAGGTAACCTAGAGGTTGACCACACTAGTGGGGGTTCAGTCCTGTCCACCACACAGGCTAGGAGGGAGGAGAGGGGGCTGAGCTGCAGGTAAGCAGGATCACCCGGAGCTTAGCACCATTGAGCCCCCAGTGGTACAGAGCATGACAGAGGAGAGAGCCCGGTAGTGCTGCTGCTTCTGTTGGAGATCACAGGGACGCATGAGGAGGAAGAGGAGGAGGAAGATGACAATCTTCAAGTGACTGAGTACCGCGTTGTGAAAAAGCAAGGGCCACCTCCAACCTCTGTGACGGACAGATAGACGGGCACAGAAGGGGCACCCAGGACACTGCAAGCTGGGCTGGACACAGACAGCCTCTGGTTCCCCCTCCCTAGAACAGTTCAGACACACATTCTTGCATCAGTCGTCACTAGAAACAGCAGGCTGTGGTGCTGTCACGGCAACCCACGAGCATCCAGCTCCCTCCCTGGTTGCTTGGCTCCTCCTTCCTCCGCTGCGGCTGTGGTTCTCTCTGTGTCACACACACATATCCACACAGACACACACTGTTCTCTCACATACACAAACACACACACACACACAACACAACAAAACAAACTGAGAAGGCTAGGTGCAGGAGGCAGCGATCAGAAGCAGAAGTGGTCCAGGGCAACTCTCCCTCCCCGGTGATGGTGTCACCTCCTTGGCAGTCTGGCTCTCTATCACATTCCAGCTGCCTCACATGATGATACAGTAGTAGCCTCACAGGCAGCCTGACAAGCACAGAGTGGCAGAGCGGCTGTGAATTAATCCCTGATTCTGAGTGGTAAACCACAACACAGATGAGGAACAAGTGTGCTAATCTATACTTCCCATTCCTTCTACTTCAATCTCCTCCCCTGCTCCTCACTGGCTCGCAACTGCCTGTTCTCCTTCGCTCTACCCCCACAATGCGGTATCTCTTCCACGCTGCCTTATGTTCTGTCTCATCTCTCTCTCCAGATAATTAGTTTTCCAACAAAAGTTAGTATTTATCAATTTGGAACTTGACCGGAAAGTGTGCGTATCTCCATGCACATCTCAGACCATGCGTATGCACAACTTCTCGTGGTTGATAAATTATATTGGAATTATAATAATGGTAGGCTAATGAAAACATTAAAACGTAGGCCTAATGTAAAAACAGATGCATTTGCCGTTGGTAAGGAGATTGCATAGCAGCATGTAGCCTAATATGTTTCTTTAACTTTTATTATATAGGCCGAAATCATTATCATATTGCAGGACTTGTCTCTCCTTTTATGACATGACTGTTTTTTTCCCGCTACACAACAAATATTAGGCTACTATTTCTCCATCACTCATTTAATAGCCAAACATGCTAGAAAGTAAATAGATCAGTACCCTATTCAAATTATTTGACAGTATGGGTAGAGCAGGCTACAGTGTTGTATTTTCCATAGAAGTGTGCTGTAGCATTTACTTTCAAATTGTTTGAATAGACAATCACACTTGCAGAATGCACGGAAAGTGGTTGGCACTCGCCAAACACTAATCCAGTGCATTTTAATTTTGAAAAAGTCACTGCAAAAGTCAAAATAAAACAGGGTTCTTCGAGGGTTCTTTGTAAGAGAAAGGATTCCAAAAGGGTTATTGGAGGTGGGGAAGGGTTTGATCTCCGAACAGTACATGCATCCTATCCATGACTTTGTCGGGATGTTGTTCATTGATAGAGAAAGTTGTTCCTTCAGTACCTGTTCTCTTTCCAATGCATTTCTTAACACCCGCTCGCTTAATCCAGTCAGCCTGCAGGCACCCGGCCCGCCACAAGGAGTTGCTAGAGTGTGATGAAGCAAGTAATTTACCAAAGTTACTAGAATTCTCTGTAATTTTGGTAATCTATGACAATCTGTTAATTTGTATAATTTATACTTGAATAACTTCAAAAATATATATTCATATATTGTATTCATATTTTATATATGCCTATGTGGTCCATGAGTTTCTATTGGATAGAACATATGGTTCAAGTGAAAATAGCATAATTAATTTAAAAAACATCTAGTCAACAATGGCATCATTTTCAATTAAATCTGCAACTCTTCAAAATAATGACTTTCTTCACACCTGCCACCAGTTTGGTGCCAAACACTGAAAACATAGACATATTGACATATTAAAATAAATAGAAGTGTGTAAAAAAATACAATTAAGAATATAACGCTGATGCCCTCATATTAAACACCAATTGCATTCACTAAGTTGATGGTTTATATTTAGGATGATATTGTACAGCTTTGTCATTAAATGTTTTATTATAAAATCTTCTTATTTGATTGTGTTATATATTTTACATGTGACAAGGCCTCACAGAGGGCCAAAGGTAATTACAGACACCTGTGAGAATCTGAAGTACCCAAAAAGGCCACTAGTTGTCATCTGATGAAATTCCTAAAAATCCTTGAAAGTTACCAAAATTCTGTTAGTTTACTGATAAACTTTTGAAGTTTCCTGAATAACCTTCCCTTTGCAACCCTAGTCGTGATTTGTTGGCAACCTTCCTACCCGGCTTTGATCTTGTCCCATCTACTGTCCGTTAATATAGTCAGGTGCAGCAAAAAAAGACATAGCAAAGCTATACAGAAACCCAGCCTAAAACCCCAAACAGCAAGCAATGCAGGTGTAGAAGCACGGTGGCTAGGAAAAACTCCCTAGAAAGGCCAAAACCTAGGAAGAAACCTAGAGAGGAACCAGGCTATGAGGGGTGGCCAGTCCTCTTCTGGCTGTGCCGGGTGGAGATTATAACAGCACATGGCCAAGATGTTCAAACGTTCATAAATGACCAGCATGGTCAAATAATAATAATCATAGTAGTTGTCGAGGGTGCAACAAGTCAGTAACACAAGAGTAAGTGTCAGTTTCATAGCCGATCTTTGACAGTATCTCTACCGCTCCTGCTGTCTCTAGAGAGTTGAAAACAGCAGGTCTGGGACGGCAGGGCTGGGACAGGTAGCACGTCCGGTGAACAGGTCAGGGTTCCATAGCTGCAGGCAGAACAGTTGGAACTGGAGCAGCAGCACTGCCAGGTGAACTGGGGACAGCAAGGAGTCATCAAGCCAGGTAGTCCTGAGGCATGGTCTTAGGGCTCAGGTCCTCCGAGAGAGAGAAAGAAAGAAAGAAAGAGAGAAAGAGAGAATTAGAGAAAACATATTTAAATTTCACACAGGACACCGGAAAAGACATGAGAAATACTCCAGATGTGACAGACTGACCCTAGCCCCCCGACACATCAACTACTGCAGCATAAATACTGGAGGCTGAGACAGGAGGGGTCAGGAGACACTGTGGCCCCATCCGATGAAACCCCCGGACAGGGCCAAACAGGTAGGATATAACCCCACCCACGTTGCCAAAGCACAGCCTCCACACCACTGGAGGGATATCTCCAACCACCAACATACCATCCCGGGACAAGGCCGAGTATAGCCCACAAAGATCTCCGCCACAGCACAACCCGAGGGGGGGCGCCAACCCAGACAGGAAGACCACGTCAGTGACTCAACCCAATCAAGTGACGCACCCCTCCCAGGGACGGCATGGAAGAACACCAGTAAGCCAGTGACTCAGCCCCCATAATAGGGGTAGAGGCAGAGAATCCCAGCGGAAAGAGGGGAAACCGGCCAGGCAGAGACAGCAAGGGCGGTTCGTTGCTCCAGCCTTTCCGTTAACCTTCACACCACTGGGCCAGACTACACTTAATCATAGGACCTACTGAAGAGATGTGTCTTCAGTAAAGACTTAAAGGTTGAGACTGAGTTTGCGTCTCTCACATGGGTAGGCAGACTATTCCATAAAAATGGAGCTCTATAGGAGAAAGCCCTGCCTCCAGCTGTTTGCTTAGAGATTCTAGGAACAATTAGGAGGCCCGCGTCTTGTGACCGTAGCGTACGTGTAGGTATGTACGGCAGGACCAAATCGGAAAGATAGGTAGGAGCAAGCCCATGTAATGCTTTGTAGGTTAGCAGTAAAACCTTGAAATCAGCCCTTGCCTTAACAGGAAGCCAGTGTAGGGAGGCTAGCACTGGAGTAATATGATCAAATTTTTTGGTTCTAGTCAGGATTCTAGCAGCCGTATTTAGCACTAACTGAAGTTTATTTAGTGCTTTATCCGGGTAGCCGGAAAGTAGAGCATTGCAGTAGTCCAACCTAGAAGTAACAAAGGCATGGATTAATTTTTCTGCGTCATTTTTGGACAGAAAGTTTCTGATTTTTGCAATGTTACGTAGATGGAGAAAAGCTGTTCTTGAAACAGTCTTGATATGTTCTTCAAAAGAGAGATCAGGGTCCAGAGTAACGAGGTCCTTCACAGTTTTATTTGAGACGACTGTACAACCATCCATATTAATTGTCAGATTCAACAGAAGATCTCTTTGTTTCTTGGGACCTAGAACAAGCATCTCTGTTTTGTCTGAGTTTAAAAGTAGAAAGTTTGCAGCCATCCACTTTCTATGTCTGAGACACAGGCTTCTAGCGAGGGCAATTTTGGGGCTTCACCATGTTTCATTGAAATGTACAGCTGTGTCATCCGCATAGCAGTGAAATTTAACATTATGTTTTCGAATGACATCCCCAAGAGGTAAAATATATAGTGAAAACAATAGTGGTCCTAAAACGGAACCTTGAGGAACACCGAAATTTACAGTTGATTTGTCAGAGGACAAACCATTCACAGAGACAAACTGATATCTTTCCGACAGATAAGACCTAAACCAGGCTAGAACTTGTCCGTGGAGACCAATTTGGGTTTCCAATCTCTCCAAAAAAATGTGGTGATCGATGGTATCAAAAGCAGCACTAAGATCTAGGAGCACGAGGACAGACGCAGAGCCTCGGTCTGACGTCATTAAAAGGTAATTTACCACCTTCACAAGTGCAGTCTCAGTGCTATGATGGGGTCTAAAACCAGACTGAAGCGTTTCGTATACATTGTTTGTCTTCAGGAAGGCAGTGAGTTGCTGCGCAACAGCTTTCTCTAACATTTTTTGAGAGGAATGGAAGATTCGATATAGGCCGATAGTTTATTATAATTTCTGGGTCAAGATTTGGCTTTTTCAAGAGAGGCTTTGTTACTGCCACTTTTAGTGATTTTGGTACACATCCGGTGGATAGAGAGCCGTTTATTATGTTCAACATAGGAGGGCCAAGCACAGAAAGCAGCTTTTTCAGTAGTTTAGTTAGAATAGGGTCCAGTATGCAGCTTGAAGGTTTAGAGGCCATGATTATTTTCATCACTGTGTCAAGAGATATAGTACTAAAACACTTTAGTGTCTCCCTTGATCCTAGATCCTGGCAGGGTTGTTCAGACTCAGGACAACGGAGCTTTGGAGGAATACGCAGATTTAAAGAGGAGTCCGTAATTTGCTTTCTAATGATCATGATCTTTTCCTCAAAGAAGTTCGGAATTCATTACTGCTGAAGTGAGAGCCATCCTCTCTTGGGGAATGTTGCTTTTTAGTTAACTTTGCGACAGTATCAAAAATAAATTTCGGATTGTTCTTATTTTCCTCAATTAAGTTGGAAAAATTGGATGATCGAGCAGCAGTGAGGGCTCTTCAATACTGCATGGTACTGTCTTTCCAAGCTAGTCGGAAGACTTCCAGTTTGGTGTGGCGCCATTTCCGTTCCAATTTTCTGGAAGCTTGCTTCAGAGCTCGTGTATTTTCTGTATACCAGGGAGCTAGTTTCTTATGACACATGTTTTTAGTTTATAGTGAAGTAGTCAGGTAGCAAAGTAAGATTGGCAACAAAACGCACAGCAGCACGTAAACAAGTCAGCACGTAAAACAACAAAGCAGCACACCTTGCACTTAACTGCACACACAGAACTAACATCAACAACATGCATAATAGTTGGAGGAGAAATTGATTACTTCTCTTTTAGTCTTTTTAAGAAACATTTGTGTTGAAAATACCTAACCACTTGTATAATCTATATACATACACTTCAAACAGACTTACATACCCCACCAGACACGCCACTATGGGTTTCCAAACCAAAAATAGATTTAATGCGTCGCTCAGTTATGTATGTCATCGTGGAACACTCTGCAACAAGAGGTTACTCAGGCAAAAAGCAAGTTTAGCTTTATGATAAACCATTTTATTTTGAATTTAATGTAATATCTTATGTTGTTCTTGTCTTTTAATGTTCTGTACTTTGTCACGTATTCGTACATTTTATGTGGACCCCAGGAAGAGTAGCTGCTAAATATCCAGAAGCTAATGAGGATCTTAATAAAATAAACTAAACCTTTGCTGAGATCATAATGTGTGAGTCATAATCAGTGGATCATAATCATAATCAGTGGAATTTTCACATGCATGTTTGGGATTTGTGTGTTTGTGTGTGACCTTACACTCCACTCGGGTTGAATGGGTTTACCCTTTCTTCTTTAATAGCGGAACACCACTCCAATATCCAATGATAAGGCGTGGCGCGAAATACAAACTCCTCGAAAATCCGAAAACTTCCATTTTTCAAACATATGACTATTTTACACCATTTTAAAGACAAGACTCTCCTTTATCTAACCACACTGTCCGATTTCAAAAAGGCTTTACAACGAAAGCAAAACATTAGATTATGTCAGCAGAGTACCCAGCCAGAAATAATCAGACACCCTTTTTTCAAGCTAGCATATAATATCACAAAAACCAAAACCACAGCTAAATGCAGCACTAACCTTTGATGATCTTCAGCAGATGACACTCCTAGGACATTATGTTATACAATACATGCATGTTTTGTTCAATCAAGTTCATATTTATATCAAAAAACAGCTTTTTACATTCGCATGTGACATTCAGAACTAGCATTCCCACCGAACACTTCCGGTGAATTTACTAAATTACTCACAATAAACGTTCACAAAAAACATACATTATTTTAAGAATTATAGATACAGAACTCCTTTATGCAATCGCGGTGTCCGATTTTAAAATGGCTTTCGGTGAAAGCACATTTTGCAATATTCTGAGTAGATAGGTAGCCCGTGATGGCGAGCTAATTTGACACCCACCAAGTTTGGTACTCACCAAACTCAGATTTACTATAACAAAAATTGGATTACCTTTGCTGTTCTTCGTCAGAATGCACTCCCAGGACTTCTACTTCAATAACAAATGTTGGTTTGGTTCCAAATAATCCATAGTTATATCCAAATAGCGGTGTTTTGTTAGTGCGTTCAAGACACTATCCAAAGGGTAACGAAGGGTGACGCGCGGACGCGTATCGTGACAAAAAAATACCGTACTTCGAAGCATGTCAAACGCTGTTTAAAATAAATTTTTATGCGATTTTTCTCTTAAAAAAGCGATAACATTCCGACCGGGAGACGCCCTTTCCGTTCAAAGACTCAAAATCTAAAATGGACTCTTCACGTGCACGCCCGTCTCATTGTTCTCAGATCGACCACTTACCAAATGTGCTACTGTTTTTCAGCCATGGGCTGCAAAGTCATCATTCAACGTTCTGGCGCCTTCTGAGAGCCTATGGGAGCCTTAGAAAATGTCACGTTACAGCAGAGATCCTTTGTTTTGGATAGAGATGACAAAGAAGGCCAACAAATGGTCAGACAGGGTACTTCCTGTACAGAATCTTCTCAGGTTTTGGCCTGCCATTTGAGTTCTGTTATACTCACAGACACCATTCAAACAGTTTTAGAAACTTTGGAGTGTTTTCTATCCAAAGCTACTAATTATATGCATATTCTAGTTTCTGGGCAGGAGTAATAACCAGATTAAATCGGGTACGTTTTTTATACATGCATGTTTTGTTCAATCAAGTTCATATTTATATCAAAAACCAGCTTTTTACATTAGCATGTGACGTTCAGAACTAGCATACCCCCCGCAAACTTCCGGGGAATTCGCTAAAATTTTACTAAATTACTCACGATAAACGTTCACAAAAAGCATAACAATTATTTTAAGAATTATAGATACAGACCTCCTCTATGCACTCGATATGTCCGATTTTAAAATAGCTTTTTGGTGAAAGCACATTTTGCAATATTCTAAGTACATAGCCCAGGCATCACGGGCTCGCTATTTAGACACCCGGCAAGTTTAGCACTCACCATAATCATATTTACTATTATAAAAGTTTGATTACCTTTTGTTGTCTTCGTCAGAATGCACACCCAGAACTGCTACTTCAATAACAAATGTTGGTTTGGTCCAAAATAATCCATCGTTATATCCGAATAGCGGCGTTTTGTTCGTGCGTTCCAGACACTATCCGAAATAGTAAAGAAGTGTCACGCGCATGGCGCAATTCGTGACAATAAAATTCTAAGTATTCCATTACCGTACTTCGAAGCATGTCAACCGCTGTTTAAAATCAATTTTTACGACATTTTTCTCGTAGAAAAGCGATAATATTCCGACAGGGAATCTCCTTTTCGGCAAACAGAGGAAAAAATCCCAAAGGCGGGGGCGGTCGGGGTCACGAGCATAAGCCCAGTGTCCCTTGATCGGCCACTTGAGAAAGGCGATAATGTGTTTCAGCCTGGGGCTGGAATGACGACATTCTGTTTTTTCCCGGGCTCTGAGCGCCTATGGACGACGTGGGAAGTGTCACGTTAGAGCAGAGATCCTTAGTAAATGATAGAGATGGAAAAGAAGTTAAAGAAATGGTCAGACAGGCCACTTCCTGTAAAGGAATCTCTCAGGTTTTGACCTGCCATTTGAGTTCTGTTATACTCACAGACACCATTCAAACAGTTTTAGAAAATGTAGGGTGTTTTCTATCCATATGTAATAAGTATATGCATATTCTAGTTACTGGGTAGGAGTGGTAACCAGATTAAATCGGGTATGTTTTTTATCCAGCCGTGTCAATACTGCCCCCTATCCTAAACAGGATACAGTCAAGGCAATCACTTGAAAAAACTACAACCTCAGATTTTCAACTTCCTGCTTGACTTTTTCTCAGGTTTTTGCCTGCCATATGAGTTCTGTTATACTCACAGACACCATTCAAACGGTTTTCTAAACTTCAGAGTGTTTCCTATCCAAATCTACTAATAATATGCATATTCTAGTTTCTGGGCCAGAGTAGTAACCTGTTTAAATTGGGTACGTTTTTCATCCGGCCGTGAAAATACTGCCCCCTAGCCCCAACAGGTTTTAACCAATCGCCTAAACATATGAAATTGATCTTCACATCACATTACATGAGTTATAGCGGAACAAAGCCAATCTGCCGGGTTCTCTATATGAAAACTGTCATAATTGTTAATATAGATTTTTATATTTTTTTTACCCTTATTTATCTAGGCAAGTTAGTTAAGAATAAATTCTTATTTACAATGACAGCCTACTTGTAAAGCCCCCCCCCCTCCCCCGGCCAAACCCTCCCCTAACCCAGACGATGCTGGGCCAATTGTGCATCGCCCTATGGGACGCCCGGTTGTGATACAGACTGGGATCGAACCCGGGTCTGTAATGACACCTCTAGCTCTGCGATCCTCAGACCACCGGGCGCAATGCACACTGACACGGTCACCAGGTGTACCGGGCTTCCTCCGACACATTGGTGTGGCTGGCTTCCAGATTAAGCGGGCTTTGTGTCAAGAACAGTGCAGCTTGGCTGGGTTGTGTTTCGGAGGACGCACGGCTCTCGACCTTCGCCTCTCCCGAGTCCGTACGGTAGTTGCCGCGATGGAACAGGACTAACTACCAATTGGATACCACAAAATTGGGGAGAAAAAGGGGTAAAACAATATTATAAAAAAAATAAAAGACATTTTAAAAAGTGCTAATCAGAATCGTGTCCTTTGTTCCCAGTATATGTGAAAACCTTCTACATCGTCCTCACCCTGAAAGCCTAACGCTACATTGACTGTAGTTCCAACACCACGGTTCACCAGTACCCATGCAGACTGTGGTACAAACCTTCCCTCCCCCACCACCAGTCCAGCAGTCATGGACAGGGTCACAGGGACCATTGGTTAGCGCCAAGATGCTGGGAGCCAGGCCACAAGAAGCAGGGAATATTCCCAATCATTTCAGTCTCAGCATTTTTTTACTTCAGGATAATTGGCCTTGATCACTTGCCTACGTAAATGCAAGGTAAACGAACAACAGCTCCTCAGTAAACTATATTTAGCTGTTGTGCATTTGACTGAAACTCAGGGCAAAACTAATTTAAAGCCTACTGAAGCTTCAACTACCTTGATTTTAGGTGGGGGTTAGGCTAGTTATCCTGGGGCACAGTTACTGGTGTTATTACTGAATTAGTACTGTGTATCCTGCTGTGCTAGGGTGGTGTCCACATAATTATACATCTAAGCTGTATACTGTACAGTACATCTAAGCTGTATACTAAGCAATGGTATTCCGCAAGGCAGCTGCCTAGGTAGGCCCTCTACCTAATATTTACTAATGATGTCCCCAAATTAGACATTCTGGTCCGCCTTGGTCAGTTCAGAGTAATGATAAGAGACCTCTATGTTGATAAATGTCTGTTTTTCTTAATATGATTTGTAATTTTGTACGTTGTATATGTTTGATGTATTTATGCAGGGCTCATTTGTAAAAGAGACTGTAGTTTCAGTATGACTTCCTTGTCAAAGGTTAAATAAAACAATAGTTCCAGGTTTGTCTTGGGATGTTATGTCAAGGTCCCCTGAACATTCTTGGGACGTTGTGTCATGGTCCCCTGGAGGCTTTTGCCTAGTTCCCGGTTTGTACTAGGGACTTCAACTGATGGTCGCAAAGAAAGGTTCTCCCACCCACAAACAGTGCTTTTAATTTACATATTTGACACACTTTGACATGACTACATTGTGTATGTTTATTCATACGGTAATTGTTATTTAACATGTCCTCACCTGGGATTTTAGCATCTCCGTTCAGGGCATTCCAATCTTCCTGCTATGACTGAGTTCACCTGTAGGCCTATTCCCACACTTTGCACTTCAAAGTAAATCTCAGCTTGGTTGAAAATACACTGAAGAAAAAATATTATATACCGAACAAAAATATAAACGCAACATGTAAAGTGTTGGTCGCATGTTTCGTGACCTGAAATAAAAGATCGCAGACATTTTCCATGCACACAAAAAATTCTGTCAATTTTAAAGCATTTTTGTCTGTAATGTCTTTTCGGTTATGTGTTGGACCCCAGGAAGACTAACTGTCGGATCCTAATAAAATAAAGTCTAATCATCTGAGATGCTGTCATCGGTGCAGATGTCATCCTCCTCTGGGTTGTCTTATTGGGTCGAGGTCTTCGTCCTCCTCTAGGTCCAGGTCCCCGTCCTGCAGGTCGATGTGTCTGAGGTAGGTTTGTCTGATTCTGGATTGGTGACATGGTCTGCAAGTCTCCTCAAGAATATTGCTGGGAGTCCCATTTTCAGAGAGGTTCCATCTGTCACCTTTAATTAGGACAATAGAACAATACATATTGGAAATGTCTAAAATATTATTCATGAATGTGTACAGTATTTACATATAATGTAAGTGTAACATGGGTCGTATAAAGGGGACCAAGGAGCAGCGTGTAAAGTGCTCATATTTCCTTTTAATGATGACACTTAAACAAAATAACAAAAACGACAGCCAACAGTTCCGGCAGGTACATAGACAAAACGGAAAACTACTACCCACAAAAACCCAGGAAGAAAAACCCCTACTTAAATATGATCTCCAATCAGAGGCAACGAGGACCAGCTGCCTCCAATTGGAGATCAACCCCAAAAAAACAACATAGAAATAGAAAACAAACATAGAAATAGAAAACATAGAAAAACACAAAACACCCCCTGTCACGCCTTGACCTACACTACTATAGAAAATTACATCTTACTAGGGTCAGGACGTGACAGTAAGACAATGTAAAAGAGCACATTTTCTGACCTGAGTGAGAATAATAATTGCACATGGTAGTAAATCAAAAATGAATGCTCTGAGAAACTGCCACATCTGTTTAGGGTATTACAACAACTAAGGAAAGTCAAATGACAAGCAAGACAGTTACTCCTCAAGTGGCACTATCTTGCCAATTCCAGACAGCTTTTTTTAAACCTTATGCTAAGACTATGCTATTAGTTTAGTGATTATGTTAATAATAAGATGTGAAGACACAATTTACAACTATAACTTATGTACATACATACCCACTCCTCTAATGCCCAGTTGAGAGATTGCCAAGAATGTGCAACGCTGTCATCAAGGCAAAGGGTGGCTACTTTGAAGAACCTCAAATATAAAATATGTTTTGATTTGTTTAACACTTTTTTGGTTACTACATGATTCCATATGTGTTATTTCATAGTTTAGATATCTTCACTACTATTCTACAATGTAGAAAATAGTAAAAATAAAGAAAAACCCTTGAATGAGTAGGTGTGTCCTAACTTTTGACTGCTACTTTAAATTATAATAATAAAAATAATAATAATGAGCATTTTCAAAGAATTTACACTACACTTTAAATCAGTGGAAATATACAATCTCCATGCTTTGTGTGTAGGGAAACATATATTTTTAAACGGAACATACCAATTTGTCTGTACAGGCGATGTGTTCGCTGTTTTATGCTTGCAGACAGGTCCTTCCTTGGTGTTTCAATGAACACAGCTCGTTATTACTGTCACGACTTTGAAGTTGGTCCCTCTCTTTGTTCGGGCGGCGTTCGGCGGTCGACGTCACCAACCTTCTAGCCATTGCCGATCCACTTTTCATTTTCCATTGGTTTTGTCTTGTCTTCCATCACACCTGGTTCCAATTCCATCAATTACATGTTGTATATTTAACCCTCTGTTCTCCCCCACGTCCATGTCCGTAATTGTTTGTTGTAGTGCTTGTGCACGGTATGCTGGTATTTACCGGGTTTTGTTTGACCCATTTATTGTATTGTTCTGTTGACGGTGGTTTATGATTATTAAACACAACCGTTGTAAATCAGTTTCCGCTCTCCTGCGCATGACTGCTCTGCCGCCAGTAGCATCGCATTACAGAATTACGGACCAAAACTATGGAGTCAGCAGGAGCAGGTTCCCCGGGTATAGGGGTGGAGGAGCGCGTCCGAGAGCATGCAGCAATGCTCCAACATCTTGGCACCGCCATGGACCGCGTTGTCCAGACAATGGACCACTGGGAGAGACAGGGAGTTCTTCCAGCGCCTCCACCAGCACAACCGGGGACTCCACTGAGCTCCCCTCTTCATCCTGGTCCCAGTGGGATTCATCTCTCCCTGCCCCAGGAATACAATGGGATGGCTGCGAACTGCCAGGGGGTCCTTTTACAACTGGACCTATACCTGGCCACCGTCCACCCGGCTCCGTTGGGCCGTGAGAGGGTATCCGCCCTCGTCTTGTGCCTCACCGGGAAAGCCCTGGAGTGGGCCAACGCCGTGTGGAGAGAGGGAGATGCGGAGTTCACCCGCCGTTTCCGGGCGGTCTTCGACCACCCGCTCGAGGGGAGAGCGGCGGGTGAGCGCCTCTTCTATCTGAGGCAGGAGACAAGGAGCATCCAGGAGTTCGCTATGGACTTTCGGACCCTGGCTGCCGGCACGGGATGGAACGACAGGGCCCTGATTGACCATTACCACTGCAGTCTGCGTGAGGACGTCCTTCGGGAGTTGACCTGCAGAGACACCACCCTCACGTTCGACCAGCTGGACAACCTGCTGGCTACCCGCGGACGTTCAGAACGGGGTCTGGTGGTTCCATCCCCTCGCACCCCTTCTCCGATACCTATGGAGCTGGGAGGGGGTATCCTCCCTCGTCTCGTGCCTCACCGGGAAAGCCCTGGAGTGGGCCAACGCCGTGTGGAGAGAGGGAGATGCGGAGGGGGTTCCAGCTCGTGCACCATCTGTGGCCGCAGAGGTCACACTGCTGGTCGGTGAAGGGTTGGTTCCTCTGGGGATCGAGGCAGCAGCCAGGGCGCTCTGGCGTAACCCCAGGTGAGCCGGCACCATTCTCACCCAGAGCCCTCTGTTGCTCATATGTTTGTCTATGTCACTTTTTCTGAGTTTTCCCTCGCATTACCAGCATAAGGCGCTCGTCGATTCAGATGCGGCTGGGAATTTTATAGACAGATTGTTTGCCCATAGTTTAGGGATGCCCATTGTTGCCGTGGCTGTGCCCTTCCCCGTTCACGCCTTAGATAGTCGACCATTAGGGTCAGGTTTGATCAGGGAGGCCACTGTTCCTCTGGGCATTGTGACGCAGGGGGGGCACAAGGAGATTATTAGTCTCTTCCTTATTGACTCCTGTGTTTCCCGTGGTGCTAGGCCTACCCTAGTTAGTTTGTCATGACCCCAATGTTTCTTGGCCACAGAGGGCTCTCACGGGGTGGGGAGTGCTCGGGGAGGTGTTTAGGGGTTTCCATTGGTGCTACTACGGTGGAAAGTCCAGACCAGGTCGCCACCGTGCGCATTCCCCCTGAATATGCCGATTTGGCTCAATTACCACCCTATCAACGGGGTGATTGTGCTATAAATCTCCTGGTAGACGCTGCACTTCCCAGGAGTCCCGTGTATCCCCTCTCACAGGCGGAGACAGAGGCTATGGAAACATATGTCTCCGAATCCCTGCGTTAGGAATACATTCGGTCCTCCACTTAACCCGTCTCCTCAAGTTTCTTTTTTGTGAAGAAGAAGGAGGGAGGTCTACGCCCGTGTATTGACTATCGGGGTCTGAACCAGATTACTGTGAAGTATAGTTCCCCGCTACCACTCATAGCCACAGCGATTGAGTCAATGCACGGGGCTCGCTTCTTCACCAAACTAGATCTCAGGAGCGCTTACAACCTGGTGCGTATCCGAGAGGGAGACAAGTGGAAGACGGCTTTCAGTTCCACCTCAGGGCACTATGAGTACCTCGTCATGCCGTACCGGTTGATGAATGCGCCATCAGTCTTCCAAGCCTTTGTAGATGAGATTCAGGTACCTGCACAGGAAGGATGTAGTGGTGTTCGCTGTGAATATTGATGACATTCTGATATACTCCGCTACACGCGCCGAGCATGTGTCCCAGGTACGCAGGGTGCTTGGTCGCCTGTTGGAGCATGACCTGTGGTTCTCTCTCAGCGCTCGGGTACGCCACTGAAGCTCTGCCCCTGTGCCTTCTCGAAGAAGCTCAGCCCGGCAGAGTGAAACTATGATGTGGGGGACCAGGAGCTGTTGGCTGTCGTCAAGGCCTTGAAGGCGTGGAGACATTGGCTTGAGGGGGCTAGACACCCTTTTCTCATTTGGACTGACCACCGCAATCTGGAGTACATCCGGGCAGCGAGGAGACTGAACCCTCGCCAGGAAAGGTGGGCCATGTTTTTCACCCGTTTTGTGTTTACCCTTTCCTACAGACCAGGCTCCCAGAACGTGAAGGCAGACGCATTGTCCCGGCTGTATGACACAGAGAAGCGGCCCATGGATCCCACTCCCATACTCCCCGCCTCCTGCCTGGTGGCACCGGTAGTGTGGGAGCTGGACACGGACATAGAACAGACGTTACGTGCAGAGCCCGCTCCCATCCAGTGTCCCGCTGGGCGTCTGTACGTCCCATCTGCTGTTTGTGACCGGTTGATCTATTGGGCCCACACGTCACCCTCCTCTGGTCATCCTGGGATCGGTCGGACAGTGCGCTGTTTGAGCGGGAGGTACTGGTGGCCTACCTTGACTAAGGACGTGAGGGTTTATGTTTCCTCCTGCTCGGTGTCCTCCCAGTGTAAGGCTCCTAGGCACCTGCCCAGAGGTAAGCTACACCCTTTACCCGTTCCACAGCGGCCTTGGTCGCACCTGTCGGTGGATTTTCTGACTGATCTTCCACTCTCACAGGGTAACACTGCGATCCTGGTCGTTGTGGATAGTTTCTCTAAGTCCTGTCGTCTCCTCCCTCTGCCCGGTCTCCCTACGGCCCTACAGACTGCAGAAGCCTTGTTTACACACGTCTTCCAGCACTACAGGGTGCCTGAGGATATAGTGTCTGATCGGGGTCCCCAGTTCACGTCTAGGGTCTGGAAGGCGTTCATGGAACGTCTGGGGGTCTCGATCAGCCTTACTTCAGGGTTTCACCGGAATATTATTCGTATCTCAGAGCCATTTGCATTGCTAGTTATAGCCTAATGTTAGCTAGCTAGCGACCATTGCACCTGGTTGGTTAGCTACCTGCAGATTCATGTAGGGTAGTAACATTATGAGTTGGGATTATGGTTCATTGTTTAGCTAGCTAGTTAGCTAATTATCTAAACAAAAGACTCCACTATGCAAGTAACCATTTCACTACACATTCTGTATCCTGTGCATGTGACAAATTAACTTAGATTTTATTTGATATAGAATGTGTTTACCAGAGATGGTAATGTGACGAGCATAACCTCCACCAAAGTGAAATTAGGATATAACGTTAGGCCAACGAGACATTGTCCAAGTTCTAAAATTCTCTGGTAGAATGCCCTGTTTTTATTTAATCGCGCTCACAACTGTCAGCTATTTTCTGTAATTGGCTCGGCATTCACTTGTAAATAATGATCTTGAGTTTATTTTCCTGTAATATTTGTATAATTTTTTTTACCTTCATTTAACTTGGCAAGTCAGTTAAGAACAAATTCTTATTTTCAATGACAGCCTAGGAAAAGTGGGTTAACTGCCTTGTTCAGGGGCAGAATGACAGAGTTTTACCTTGTCAGCTCGAGGATTCAATCTTGCAACCTTTCGGTTACTAGTCCAACACTCTAACCACTAGGCTACCTGCCACCACAATAATGAAGACAAATGAGCTAAAGTAAAGACGCTGTCAGCTATATGATATGGCCATTATTTGAACTGGCTGGCCAGCTAACTTAGAGGCGAAAGAAACGCACACCTATTTAGGCGAGGTGCTGGCTAGCGGAGTGGAACACTGAAAAAAAATAAAGGAGAGCCGCACACTAGGAGCTCAGATGCCAAAAATGTATGTCCAATGTTTCGACAGACAAGCTGTCTTCATCAGGGTATAATGACAAACACTGCGGGATGACTCGTTTATATAGTGTCAAAAGACACACACAGGTGTCTGTAATCATGGCCGGTTGTGGCCTGATATCAATGGCTAATTCTCATATATTAAAATAGCATACAAAAAACATATATGTATAGCGTATGATCATTGATACAATTTGGCTACATAAGCCTACAAACATTTACAATAGAAAAATCACAATAAATCACAAGAATGGCTTCAGATCAAAGTCTACGTTGAGACCGAAGGGAGCAAGGGTCTTTAAATTAAAGATCCAGGCAGCCTCTCGTTTTTAACAATAAATTGCCGAGGTCACCCCCTCTCCTAGGGAGAGGGACATGTTCGATGCCAATATAACGTAGAGACGAAATCGAGTGGTTTTCCTCCAAAAAGTGGGCCGCAACTGGGTAAATTTTGTACGATGCTCCGAGATACGTACTTTTAATTCGCGCTTTGTTTTACCCACATCATTTTTACCACAAGGACACGTTATAAGATAAATCACTGCCTTAGTGGAGCACGTGATAACACCTTTTGATTGGGATCTGTTTCCCTGTTTGGGGGTGTTCGAAGGATCTACATTTATAAGTACCATTGCATTGAGCACGGCCATTACATTTGTAGTTTCCATCCAGTAGGGATGCAAATACACGTTGTGCAGGAATATCTTGGGGTGGAAAATCAGAGTTTACCAATTGATCTCTGAGGTTTCTGCTCCACGAGAATACGACCAAGGGAAGGTCCGAAAACACATTACCGATACTCATCATCGGATCTTAGAATGTGCCAATGTTTGTGAACGATTCCCTTAATTTGTTCAGAGCACTTTGAATAGCGGGTCGTTAGAATGCAAGAATGCTTATTTTTGCGAGACTGACCTTGAAAAAGGTCATGTTTTGTTTTGAATTTTCTCAATGGCAGCATTAATTGGACCATTTTTGTACCCCCTCTCCTTGAATTTTCTTTGCAGCGCAGCCATATTTCTGTCGAAATCTGATTGTTTTTTACAAATTCTTTTGACTTTTTTGCAAACTGTTTTTCAAGAGAAGTGGGTGACATCTATCATCCCTCATCAAACTGTTACGATCAGTAGGTTTCCTGTAAAGATCAGTGTATAGAACATTATCTTCACACAAGATCAGAAGATCAAGAAAACTGATTTGACGTGTATCAGATTGCATAGTAAATCTCAGATGCTCAGAACAGGAGTTAAGAAAAGCATGGAACGCCTGGAGCCGTTTTGCATCACCCCTCCATAGAACAAAAATATCATCAATATACTGTTTCCAAATAATGATGTTAGGCAAGAAAACATTTTTGAGAGGATTGAAAATAGACTGTTTCTCCATGTAACCCACATACAAATTAGCATATTTATGAGCCATGGGGGATTCCATAGCAGTAACCATCTTCGGAATAAAGAAATAATTTAGAAACATTAAGTAGTTGTGTGTGTGAGTACTATTTCAGCCAATGTTATATTGCATGCACTGGAAGGTAGTTCATTAGGTTCACGTTGCAGAAGAAAATGTTCCTTATCTTCAATACCTCCCTCTTGTGGAATATTGGTGTATAATGACTCAATATCAAAAGTAACTAACAAAGTATTCTCAGGGAGAAGATCAAGATTCAATAATAGAGATCATACTGCTGGTGTCCTTTACAAAGGACGGGAATGTTCTGCAAGTGGTCCGATAAAAAAGTCAACAACAGTCGATAGAGGGGCCATGACTGCATCAATGCCCGCTACAATAGGGCGCCCTGGAGGTTTTGTCACATTCTTGTGTAATTTCGGTATAAAAGTATAAAAAGTGGCAATTTTAGGGTGTTGAATAGCCAAAAGGTTGTGTTATTTTTTGGTTATCTGACCAGAACTTAAATATCCATCTAGGACAGTACAGATCGTGTTCTGAAATTGGGCAGTGGGGTCACTTCTGAGTTTCTTGTAAAAGGTGTTGTAAACAGTTGTCTCTGACACTCATTTACATAAACTGTCCTATCCATGAGTACAACCTACCCACCCTTATCAGCAGGGCGGGTAAGAACTGATGTATCGGATTGTAAATCAAGCAAAGCTTGTTTTAATTCTTCTGTAAATTATGGAAAGATATGTACTCCTGTTTGTTCTTAAGGAGATGAACATCTTTTTCAACAAGTCTGCAGTATGTCTCCATAGAGTGATTGTGATTGGCTGGAGGTACAAAATAACTCTTACTTCTAAAAGGAGTCGGAGTATATGCAGGTGAGCAACCTACATGTTCAGTAGAAGTATTCCAGCACATTGACTGTGTACCGGTAGCACCAGTATATAGCCGCGCTACTGTTATTTTCACTGTCATTTTACCGTTTTTTAAAAAATGTCTTTAATTATCTATTGTTTACCTAATACCTATTTTTTACTTTACTGTTGGTTAGGTATTGTTTACCTAATACCTATTTTTTACTGTAAGGTCTACACCTGTTGTATTCGGCGCACGTGACAAATAAACTTTGATTTGATTAGGCTCTAACTAGAAAAGCAAACAGCTCTGGGATACAAATAATAACGTCAGCTAGGGAGCCAGCCAGCTAACTTTAGCTATCTTGCTAACAGTCCACTTTATCTTAAACATTTAGGTACATATAGGTGTTTATATCAGCTGAAAGCTTAAATTCTTGTTAATTAAAGATGTTCCGCTAGCGGAACACCTCGCCAATATCCAATGATAGGGCGTGGCGCGAATTACAAACTCCTCAGAAATCCAAAAACTTCAATTTTTCAAACATATGACTATTTTACACCATTTTAAAGACAAGACTCTCCTTTATCTAACCACATCGTCCGATATCAAAAAGGCTTTACAACGAAAGCAAAACATTAGATTATGTCAGGAGAGTACCCAGCCAGAAATAATCAGACACCCATTTTTCAAGCTAGCATATGTCACAAAAACCAAAAAAACAGCTAAATGCAGCACTAACCTTTGATGATCTTCATCAGATGACACTCCTAGGACATTATGTTATACAATGCATGCATGTTTTGTTCAATCAAGTTCATATTTATATAAAAAAACAGCTTTTTACATTAGCGTGTGACGTTCAGAACTAGCATACCCACCGAAAACTTCCGGTGAATTTACTAAATTACTCACGATAAACGTTCACAAAAAACATAACAATTATTTTAAGAATTATAGATACAGAACTCCTTTATGCAATCGCGGTGTCCGATTTTAAAATAGCTTTTCGGTGAAAGCACATTTTGCAATATTCTGAGTAGATAGCCCGGCCATCACAGGCTAGCTATTTTGACACCCACCAAGTTTGGCACTCACCAAACTCAGATTTACTATAAGAAAAATTGGATTACCTTTGCTCTTCTTCGTCAGAATGCACTCCCAGGACTTCTACTTTACACCCAATGTTGTTTTGGTTCCAAATAATCCATAGTTATATCCAAATAGTTGCGTTTGTTCTTGCGTTCAAGACACTATCCGAAGGGTGACGCGCCGGCGTGTATCGTGACAAAAAAATTCAAAATATTCCATTACCGTACTTCGAAGCATGTCAAACGCTGTTTAAAATAAATTTTTATGCGATTTTTCTCGTAAAAAAGCGATAATATTCCGACCGGGAGACGTTGTTTTCGTTCAAAGACTGAAAGAAGAAAATTGTGTCTTCACGTGCATGCGAGCGCCCATGTCATTGTTCTCAGATCGACCACTATCCAAATGCGCTACTGTTTTCCGCCCAGTGACTGGAGAGTCATCATTCCCCGTTCTGGCGCCTTCTGAGAGCCTATGGGAGCCTTAGAAAATGTGACGTTACAGCAGAGATCCTCTGTTTTCGATAAAGAGGCTATAGAAGGCCAAGAAATGGTCAGAGAGGGCACTCCTGTATAGAATCTTCAGGTTTTGGCCTGCCATATGAGTTCTGTTATACTCACAGACACCATTCAAACACTTTTAGAAACTTTAGGGTGTTTTCTATCCAAATCAAACAATTACATGCATATTCTAGTTTCTGGGCAGGAGTAATAACCAAATTAAATCGGGTACGTTTTTTATCCGGCCGTGAAAATACTGCCCCCTATCCTAAACAGGTTAATCTAACTGCGCTGTCCAATTTACAGAAGCTATTACTGCAAAAACATGCCATGCGATTGTTTGAGGACGGCGCCCCACATCAAAATATTTTTTCCACCGGCACAGGTTTCATACATTCACATATAAAGATGAAATATTCACTTACTTCTTGAAAATCTTCCTCTGATTTGTCATCCAAAGGGTCCCAGAGATAACATGTAGTTTTGTTAGATAAAATACTTTTTTATATCCCAAACAGTCTGTATAGTTGGCCCTATCGATTTGAGTTATCCTCTCGTTCAACTTGCAGAGAAAGGAATCCGTAAATCTACCCCTAAACTTTGTTTCAACAAGTCAAAATACGTTTGTATTTACTCCTCAGACACCCGAAAACGTAATCAAACTATGCGTCTTTCGGAAAGAATACGTTCAATAGGAAACTGATTTTAGCAGGTGCGCAACTTCATCATGGCGTGCGATGACACGAATTTTGAAGACTGTGTCCTCATACAAAAACGTATTTTTTATTCGTTTTTGAAGTTACAAGCCTGAAACTTTGAACATAGACTGCTGACACCCTGTGGAAGCCATAGGAATGTGAGCGATTTTAGGGAGCTATTTTACAATATGAGCTTTCTCTTGCATTTCTAAGAGGATGGTCTCTCCAAAAAACATTCCAGTTGGTGTTTCTTTGGATTTCCTCCTACCATATCTATTGTGTTATATTCTCCTACATTATTTGAAGATTTCTACAATCTTCAAAGTGTTTTCTTCCAAATGTAGCTAGCTAACGTTAGACTATCTTACCTGTATACATCATCATGCATGATGGACGTGTCTCCCTGTCAGGCATGCCATACCACGGTTGGCCTTAGATTGAAGATGTAACCTGGAGACAGGTGTTTTCTCCATCTCTTTAGCTGTCATTCTCTAATTCCACTGATTTCAAAACTTGATCCTCCAGAAAGTGGAGAGCAGCACTTATCCAGCTCCACACAACAATACATTTAAAAAAAGCAGCTTTCAACAGGATTACCAACACAGACTGACGAGCTCAAATAGACAGAAGCCTTCTACATGGCAGACAAATCCGAACTCCTCTCTTGGCATGTCCAGCCCACTCATTATCTCAGCCAATCATGGTTGCTGTCTTTTCTGTGGCTTAACCAACAAGGCTCGTAATTTAACAATTTTATTCGTATTTACAGATGGCATGCAAGTTTTTTATTAAGGCACATGAAAGTTCACATGTTCGAGAAGGCATTTCTGCCAAAAAACGCATTTTGATAAAAAAAATATGTTTTATGTTCAAACGGCTCTCCTGTGAAGTCGTGACTTTTAACATACACCTAGTTTCCTGAATCAGGTAACAAATGATTGTGGAGGCTGTCTTGTTAGACTGCAGTGCAGCTTTTGACATTATCGATCATAGTCTGCTGCTGGAAAAACGTGTGTTATGGCTTTACGTCCCCTGCTATAATGGGGATAAAGAGTTACTTGTCTAACAGAACACAGAGGGTGTTCTTTAATGGAAGCCTCTCAAGTATAATCCAGGTAGAAGCAGGAATTCCCCAGGGTAGCTGTTTAGGCCCCTTGCTTTTTACAATCTTTATTAACGACATGCCACTGGCTTTGAGTAAGGCCAGTGTGTCTATGTATGCAGATGACTCAACACTTTACAGGTCAACTACTACAGCCACTGAAATGACTGCAACACTTAACAAAGAGCTGCAGTTAGTTTTGGAATGGGTAGCAAGGAATAAGTTAGTCCTAAATATTTCCAAAACTAAAGGTATTGTATTTGGGACAAATTATTCACTAAACCCTAAACCTCAACTACATCTTGTAATGAATAATGTGCAAATTGAGCAAATTGAGGTGACTAAACTGCTTGGAGTAACCCTGGGTTGAAAACTGTCATGGTCAAAACATATTGATACAACAGTAGCTAAGATGGGGAGAAGTCTATCCATAATAAAGCGCTGCTGTGCCTTCTTAACAATACTATCAAAAAGGCAGGTCCTACAGGCCCTGGTTTTGTCATACCTGGACTACTGTTCAGTTGGCTCAGAACAGGGCAGCACGGCTGGCCCTTAAAGTACACGGAGAGCTAACATTAATGACAGTCTCTCATGGCTCAAAGTGGAAGAGTGATTGACTTCCTCATTACTTGTTTTTGTAAGAGGTGTTGACAAGCTGAAGGTACAAGCTGTCTGTTTAAAATAATAGCACACAGCTCGGACACCCATACATACCTCACAAGACATGCCACAAGAGGTCTCTTCACAGTCCCCAAGTCCAGAACATAGGATGGAAGGCGCACAGTACTACATAGTGCCACGATTACATGGAACTGTATTCCACATGCAAGCAGTAAAATTTGATTTCAAAAACAGATTACAAAAACACCTTATGGAACAGCGGGGACTGTGAAGCAACACAAACATAGTGTCATGACGTGCCCTGGAGAGAATCATATCCCCCCCGCTCTCTCTCTCTCCACAGATTTATGTCTTAATGACAGGTCGTAAATTCCTGGAAGGGACCCTCTCCCTTTTGGACATGCAGTATTGAGGGAGAGAGAGAACAAATGAAAGACTTGGCCAAATTCCTAAATCCCCAAAATGGGAGAATTAAACAATATTTCTACTTTTGAGAATGTGGGAATAGTCCGTGAACACTTAAGGGACAGTCATGTTGAGGGTGTTTCATTTGGAGATCTCATGAAGGACAGGAAACACACATAACGGTATCTCTTACAGTGTACATTTCCCAGCTGTTAGGTTTCTACTAAATATTGTGAAACGTATGTGATTAAACATGAAACTACTGTGAAAAGATGTAATGTGATGTTTTAACCTTCTGAATGAGGGCATGGGTTTTTCATATATAGTTAACCAAATCAAATGGCCATGCCCACGTGAGCATAGGCATTATGTCGGCGTCATGGAACCGTCCTTTTCTACTGAAACATATAAAATCCACTCCTGATGAAATTCACATTAGATCATGCAAACCCCGGTGTAAGGTAAGGTTGCAAATGGTTGAATTTCAATGACCAAAACATGCCGGGTGATGCTGGTGTGTGAAGTGGTTTAAACTACAACTCTACCAAAGGACAAGACTACCACGTGGAGCATTGGCCACACAGCTGGAAATGGTTAAACTCTGAGACTATCGATCCCTACAGAATAAGAGCAAATCTTAGACGTATAATTACTAGTCTGCAGTTAGAAATTACATAAGTCTAGAACAGGAATAAAGACAACCGCCGAAGCATATAGTCTATGAGAACATTTCTGAATGGTACTCTGAAGTATCCTTTCTAACCACCTACAACCACTAAATACGTTGTGACTTCAATGAAAGTTAACCAGAGACTCTGATGAACCCTACAGGATGATTGAGGATTCCAACAGAGAAGACAACAATGACATACGGGCGTAAATATATATATACACACACACACACACATTGCAATTTCTTTTCGAATGAGAAGTCTTTCATGTAAAATATTAGCAATTTCTGTGAGTGTAGTAATCCTCTATGAGTTTCCTTCTCTTGAACTGCCTTTTCATTGTCTACCAAGCCGTCATATCAGTTTCGTTTGCAAGGGACTTTTCTTTGTATCATGTAACAACCCCATGTATGAACTAATTTTGTGTGTGTTTGTTGTGTATTTCTGTGATTATTTAGATAGTTAATAAATAAATAGTTAAGCCAATTTGTATATCTCTGATTCATAATTTATGCTAGGGTTCGTGCTGATAACCAATATTTTTACAACGTTTGGAATGAGACTGATGGAAGGTAAAGATTAATAATCATTAGTAGAAGACTGTACTCGATAAGATATGAAGATATCTGAAGAGTCGATTCGGGAAAAAGAGACTAAACATTTTCCCGTGTTGATTAAAATTTACCTGATTAGTTTAATCACGTAATAATAATTACACATAGAGTTGAGTTGATAAAATAACAGTCTTCACTTTTAATGATAGTAGAGACATGACAATAGGCACAGACGCATACGCACGAAAACATACACTCACACACACACACGTACACATGGATGTTTTACTGTAGATATGTGGTAGTTGTGGAGTAGGGGCCTGAAGGAACACAGTGTGTTGTGAATGTATTGTAGTGTTTTAAAATTGCATAAACTGCCTTAATTTTACTGGACCCCAGGAAGAGTAGCTGCTGCCTTGGCAGATAATGGGGATCCATAATAAATACAAATACAAGGTGTCGAAAGTGTTCCACGGGGATGCTGGCCCATGTTGACTCCAATGCTTCCTACAGTTGTGTCAAGTTGGCTGGATGTCCTTTAGGTGGTGGACCATTCTTAAAACCTCTTTCGGCTAGGTGGGACGCTAGCGTCCCACCTGGCCAACATCCGGTGAAATTTCAGAGCGCGAAATTCAAAATTCGTAATATTAAACATTCATGAAAATACAAGTGTCTTACATCGTTTAAAAAGCTTAACTTCTTGTTAATCCAGCTGCTTTGTCAGATTTCAAAAAGGCTTTAGCACACCATGCAATCTGAGGACAGCGCCCTGCGTAGAAAAGCTTTACAAACATTTTCCAACCAAGCAGAGGCGTCAAGAAAGTCAGAAATAGAGATAAAATAAATGACTTACCTTTGAAGATCTTCCTCTGGTTGCAATCACAAGGGTCCCAGCTACCTAACAAATGGTAATTTTGTTCGATAAAGTCGTTCTTTATATCCCAAAAAAGTCAGTATAGTTGGCGCGCTTGACTCTGTAATCCACCGGTTTCCCTCGTTCAAAACGCATACAAATGAATCCCAAAAGTTACCAATAAACTTCGTCCAAACAAGTCAAACAATGCTTCTAATCAATCCTCAGGTACCCTAATATGTAAATAAACGATAAAATTTAAGACGGAGAATAGTATGTTCATTACCGGAGATAAATAACGAAGTGCGCACCCTCACCGACACACACCACAACACTACAGTCAAAATGGGAGCCACCTAGAAAAACTACAAATTCTAGCTCATTTTTCAAAAAACAAGCCTGAAACTCTTTTTAAAGACTGACATCTGCTGGAAGCCCTAGGAACTGCAATCTGGGAAGATTTCCATTGATTTCCCCATAGACAGGCATTTTAAATGGTGTCACCTCCATAACAAATTTTTCCTGATTGATTCTCCTCGGGTTTTCACCTGCTATATCAGTTCAGTTATACTCACAGACATTATTTTAACAGTTCTGTAAACGTTAGTGTTTTCTATCCAATACTACCAATTATATGCATATCCTAGCTTCTGGGCCGGAGTAACAGGCAGTTTACTTTGGGCACCTCATTCATCCAAACTTCCGAATACTGACCTCTATCACTGAGACACTGGAAACTGTTGAGTGTGAGAAACTCAGCGACGTTGCGCCTTGAACCTACTACCATGCTCCGTTCAAAGGCACTTACATTGTTTGTCTTGCCCATTCACCCTCTAAATGGCACACACACAATCCATGTCTCAATTGTCTCTATTCATTCCTTTTCCATTTTACTAGACGCTCTTTTCCAGAGCAACTTACAGGAGTGAGTTCACACATTTTCATACTTTTTCATGCTGGTTCCCCATGGGAATCAAACCCACAACCCTAGCATTACAAGTGCCATGTTCTACCAACTTAGCCAGATCGTCACAAACCACTTGATGTCCCAATGTACTCAATTACAGTATTGTGCATTGTTTTTCTTCATTGTGATGGAAAGTCTACAGGTAAAAACCTAGATGACCAGCCTATGCACAACACAGTAATGTACATTACATTAAGTGGTTTGTAAGGATGGTAAATTAATAGTGCACAAAAGTGGTTGTTTTCCATGTTATTTGATAAAGAAATATATTTAATTTGATGTGGATGTTTTATGTCTTTGCCCATAACTTTGAGGACAGGGTTTTGTTGTTTCTGGATTCCATTAGAATGACAATCGCAGAAAAAGGGACACGGCAACAACTCTTACAATTCCAACTATTGAATACTGCAAGATACTGTTCTTAATTATATAACCATCTTTCTTTCCAAAGCTGAGATGCTGAATTTTTTTGGGCCCATGCTACAGACATCTATATCAATCCGTTAATACTAGTAAAGGCCCAGTGACAACTTTTGTGAGAAACAAAATTCCAAGTAGGCTACTGTGGCTATTTGAAAATAATGTGCGTACCAGAGTGGTCTACCATCAAAAACAATTGATAAAAACAATGTGTAGTGTTCAATGTTGGTCTACATTCCATGAGGCTTTTGAAAAAAAACACGCAGGGCTTAACATTTACCTGTTTATCCACTTGTCCTTCAGACAAGGTGACTGAAAATGTTGTGTATTTTGATGCAAGAAACCACTTTACAAAATAAAATGCATTATTATTCCCATACCATTATTATTACAGAGAATCAGACAAATTATGCTACGCTCTGCCTATTGGCTACTTAGCTTATTCAAGGATATCTCAAAATACAACACTGCCCCTTAACATGGGGTGAGTCATTGTTACTAATTTGTAAATAAAGCCAGTTTGTTATTCAGAATGATTTATTTCTGTTTTTTGAGGGCGAGAAATCAAAAGCCTACCATCACCTCATGGGTCTCCCGGTGGAGGCCAGCACGGGTATTGAAACTGCATCTGTAGCAACACAGTTTGCACTGCGATGCAGTGTCTTAGACCACTGCGCCACTCAGGCTCTGTACACCGTGATTGGTCGGGAGTGGACTACACTACCACAGTAAGAGCAAAATAATCCTAACATTTCCACACGTAATTGTAGTCTAAGTTTCTCTTAGAATAAAAACCTTAGTGTAACAGTTTTAGTAAGTAATATTTACTTACAGGTGTGCGCTGCAGGATAGAGGAATAGCAATTCTTACACTATTGTTCTAAATTCAATCACCTTCTTCATCCTCATCATTCAATTCATTGAAATTCAATTTTGAAGTCGTGTACAATTATCAGTTTCTATTTGGTTTATGCCACCCATTCATTGTCAGTCAGAGATACAGTAGCACCTTGGGACCCAAAAGCATAATCAGTGCTCTAACTCCCCCTTGCTCTGGTCTGGAGCAATGAAGTAGTGACGCAGGGTACCATACTAAACCAGAAATTACCTCTAAGTTACGCAGCATAATCGCAGAACTTTTTGAGCAACCATTGTATGCGTGTGGCGAGCCTTATGCCAAATGCAATTCTTGAGGTGGCGTGACTCTGCAAGATCACAGTCAAACCAGGGGCTGAACCTGTTTTTAATTCTCATTTTCTTTATGGGATTGAAAATGCGTAGGAAAAAAAAAATGTGTATCCTTGCTTCAGGGCCTGAGCTACAGGCAGTTAGATTTGGGTATGTCATTTAAGACGAAACTTAAAAAAAAAAAAAAAAAGAAAAAGGGGTGGATCCTTAAGCGGTTTTAAAAAGTTTATCAAGCGTCTATGACAAATCAGGACTGGTCGTTTCCCCGCGCAGATATTACAAACACGGGCTGTAAAACGGTGATCACTGAGGTCTATACAGAAAACCCCAGACTGACACCTATAAGGATTATTTGTGAGCATAACATCGAGGAGAGTAGTCTTTTCTGGTTGTTTGGAGTCATAGCTTGTGAAATTGGTAATAATCTGAAAGATTTAGGGAGTCCCATTGCTTCAGGACTTGGTCAGGTGGTTTAAGCATGTCCCAGTTTAGGTCACCTAGCAGGACGAATTCAGACTTAGTGTAAGGGGCCAGGAGAGAGCTTAGGGAAGGACAGGTACAGGCCGGTGCTGATGGAGGATGATGGCACCCAGCAACAGTCAACAAAGAGCTATTTGAAAGTTCAATGCTTAAAACCAGCAAATCAAATTGTTTGGGGACAGACTTGGAGACATCTGAGCACTGAAGGTGATCCTTGGTAAAGATTGCCACTCCCCCACCTTTGGAAGATCTGTCTTGCCGAAAAAGGTTATAACCAGAAAGGTTATAACCAGAAAGGTTAACATCAGTATTCAAAACACTCTTCCTTAACCACGGCTCAGTAATGACCAACAGATCTGGATTGGAGCTGTGAACCCACACTTTCAATTGATCCATTTTAGGTAATAAGCTTTTAGTGTTAACGTGCAGAAAACCCAGGCTTTTACTAGAGCAGAAATCAGTGAAGCAGATATCTGAGCACAAGTTAGAGTTGGGGCTAGCAACAGTAGATGGGCGAGGGTGTACATGCACATTTCCAGATATCATCAACAGTAATACAATAAAGGCACGGCCTAGGACAAGGAGAGCTCTGCAGTGCTGATTTATGACATCAATGTGCATCAGATGGCAACAAGATCATATTGTTCAATGAGACAGCCCCCAGCACCGCACTGCAAACAATACACAGGCCCAGGGAGACATGCACAAACACACACACAGGCTGATAAAGACAGCAAATGTACATCCCAACAAACAGGGAATATTCCTACAGGTAACATTCCAATTGAGTCCCTCTTTGGTTTCTAGCTCAAGTTAACATGGCAGCATCCCATACAAAATCAAATCACATCAAATGTATTTATATAGCCCTTCTTACATCAGCTGATATCTCAAAGTGCTGTACAGAAACCCAGCCTAAAACCCCAAACAGCAAGCAATGCAGGTGTAGAAGCACGGTGGCTAGGAAAAACTCCCTAGAAAGGCCAAAACCTAGAGAGGAACCAGGCTATGAGGGGTGGCCAGTCCTCTTCTGGCTGTGCCGGGTGGAGATTATAACAGAACATGGCCAAGATGTTCAAATGTTCATAAATGACCAGCAGAGTCAAATAATAATAATCACAGTTGTCGAGGGTGTAACAAGTCAGCACCTCAAGAGTAAAATGTCAGTTGGCTTTTCATAGCCGATCATTGAGTGGATCTCTACCGCTCCTGCTGTCTCTAGAGAGTTGAAAACAGCAGGTCTGGGACAGGTAGCACATCCGGTGAACAGGTCAGGGTTCCATAGCCGCAGGCAGAACAGTTGAAACTGGAGCAGCAGCAGGGCCAGGTGGACAGCAAGGAGTCATCATGTCAGGTAGTCCTGAGGCACTGTCCTAGGGCTCAGGTCCTCCGAGAGAGAGAAAGAAACAAAGAGAGAATTAGAGAGAGCATACAGGACACTGGATAAGACAGGAGAAATACTACAGATATAACAGACTGACGCTAGCCCCCCGACACAAATTACTGCAGCATAAAAGGTAGCATGGAGGTATTTCTTTTTGATACTGTCGCAAAGCTAACTAAAAAGCAGCATTCGCAAATGGAGGATGGCTTTCACTTCAGCAGTAATACATTTATGAACTTCTTTGAGGAAAAGATCATGATCATTAGAAAGCAAATTACAGACTCCTCTTTAAATCTGCGTATTCCTCCAAAGCTCCATTGTCCTGAGTCTGCACAACTCTGCCAGGACCTAGGATCAAGGGAGATACTAAAGTGTTTTAGTACTATATCTCTTGACACGATGATGAAAATAATCATGGCCTCTAAACCTTCAAGCTGCATACTGGACCCTATTCCAACTAAACTACTGAAAGAGCTGCTTCCTGTGCTCGGCCCTCCTATGTTGAACATAATAAACGGCTCAGGAGACACTGTGGCCCCATCCGACGATACCCCCGGACAGGGCCAAACAGGAAGGATATAACCCCACCCACTTTGCCAAAGCACAGCCCCCACACCACTAGAGGGATATCTTCAACGTCCAACTTACCATCCTGAGACAAGGCCGAGTATAGCCCACAAAGATCTCCGCCACGGCACAACCCAAGGGGGGGGGGGGGGGGCAACTCAGACAGGAAGACCACGTCAGTGACTCAACCCACTCAAGTGACGCACCCCTCCTAGGGACGGCATGGAAGAACACCAATAAGCCAGTGACTCAGCCCCTGTAATAGGGTTAGAGGCAGAGAATCCCAGTGGAGAGAGGGGAACCGGCCAGGCAGAGACAGCAAGGGTGGTTCGTTGCTCCAGAGCCTTTCCGTTCACCTTCACACTCCTGGGCCAGACTACACTCAATCATAGGACCCACTGAAGAGATGAGTCTTCAGTAAAGACTTAAAGGTTGAGACCGAGTCTGCATCTCTCACATGGGTAGGCAGACTATTCCATAAAAATTGAGCTCTATAGGAGAAAGCCCTGCCTCCAGCTGTTTGCTTAGAAATTCTAGGGACAATTAGGAGGCCTGCGTCTTGTGACCGTAGCGTACGTGTAGGTATGTACGGCAGGACCAAATCGGAAAGATAGGTAGGAGCAAGCCCATGTAATGCTTTGTAGGTTAGCAGTAAAACCTTGAAATCAGCCCTTGCCTTAACAGGAAGCCAGTGTAGGGAGGCTAGCACTGGAGTAATATGGTCACATTTTTTGGGTTCTAGTCAGGATTCTAGCAGCCGTATTTAGCACTAATTGAAGTTTATTTAGTGCTTTATCCGGGTAGCCGGAAAGTAGAGCATTGCAGTAGTCCAACCTAGAAGTAACAAAAGCATGGATTCATTTTTCTGCATCATTTGTGGACAGAAAGTTTCTGATTTTTGCAATGTTACGTAGATGGAAAAAAGCTGCCCTTGAAACAGTCTTGATATGTTCTTCAAAAGAGAGATCAGGGTCCAGAGTAACGCCGAGGTCCTTCACAGTTTTATTTGAGACGACTGTACAACCATCAAGATTACTTGTCAGACTTAACAGAAGATCTTTGTTTCTTGGGACCTAGAACAAGCATCTCTGTTTTGTCTGAGTTTAAAAGTAGAAAGTTTGCAGCCATCCACTTCCTTATGTCTGAGACAAAGGCTTCTAGCGAGGGCAATTTTGGGGCTTCACCATGTTTCATTGAAATGTACAGCTGTGTGTCATCCGCATAGCAGTGAAATGTAACATTATGTTTTCGAATGACATCCAAGAGGTAAAATATATAGTGAAAACAATAGTGGTCCTAAAACGGAACCTTGAGGAACACCAAAATGTACTGTTGATTTGTCAGAGGACAAACCATTCACAGAGACAAACTGATATCTTTCCGACAGATAAGATCTAAACCAGGCCAGAACTTGTCCGTGTAGACCAATTTGGGTTTAAAATCTCTCCAAAAAAATGTGGTCGATGGTATCAAAAGCAGCACTAAGATCTAGGAGCACGAGGACAGATGCAGAGCCTCGGTCTGACATCATTAAAAGGTCATTTACCACCTTCCCAAGTGCAGTCTCAGTGCTATGATGGCGTCTAAAACCAGACTGAAGTGTTTCGTATACATTGTTTGTCTTCAGGAAGGCAGTGAGTTGCTGCGCAACAGCTTTTTCTAAAATGTTTGAGAGGAATGGAAGATTCGATATAGGCCAATAGTTTATATTTTTGGGGTCAAGGTTTGGCTTTTTCAAGAGAGGCTTTATTACTGCCACTTTTAGTGAGTTTGGTACACATCCGGTAGATAGAGAACCATTTATTATGTTCAACATGAGGGCCAAGCACAGGAAACCGCTCTTTCAGTAGTTTAGTTGGAATAGGGTCCAGTATGCAGCTTGAAGGTTTAGAGGCCATGATTATTTTCATCATTGTGTCAAGAGATATAGTACTAAAACACTTTAGTATCTCCCTTGATCCTAGGTCCTGGCAGAGTTGTGCAGACTCAGGACAACGGAGCTTTGGAGGAATACGCAGATTTAAAGAGGAGTCCGTAATTTGCTTTCTAATGATCATAATCTTTTCCTCAAAGAAGTTCATGAATTTATTACTGCTTAAGTGAAAGCCATCCTCTCTTGGGGAATGCTGCTTTTTAGTTAGCTTTGCGACAATATCAAAAAGAAATTTGTGATTGAGGAAAATAAGAACAATTAAGTTGGAAAAATAGGATGATCGAGCAGCAGTGAGGGCTCTTCAATACTGCACGGTACTGTCTTTCCAAGCTAGTCGGAAGACTTCCAGTTTGGTGTGGCACCATTTCCGTAAGCTTGCTTCAGAGCTCGTGTATTTTCTGTATACCATGGAGCTAGTTTCTTATGACAAATGTTTTTAGTTTTTAGGGGTGCAACTGCATCTAGGGTATTGTGCAAAGTTAAATTGCGTTCCTCAGTTAGGTGGTTAACTGATTTTTGTCCTCTGATGTCCTTGGATAGGCAGAGGGAGTCTGGAAGGGCATCAAGGAATCTTTGGGTTGTCTGAGAATTTATAGCACGACTTTTGATGCTCCTTGGTTGGGGTCTGAGCAGATTATTTGTTGCGATTGCAAACATAAAAAAATGGTGGTCCAATAGTCCAGGATTATGAGGAAAAACATTAAGATCCACAACATTTATTCCACGGGACAAAACTAGGTCCAGAGTATGACTGTGGCAATGAGTAGGTCCAGAGACATGTTGGACAAAACCCACTGAGTCGATGATGGCTCCGAAAGCCTTTTGGAGTGGGTCTGTGGACTTTTCCATGTGAATATTAAAGTCACCAAAAATGTGAATATTATCTGCTGTGACTACAATGTCCGATAGGAATTCAGGGAACTCAGTGAGGAACGCTGTATATGGCCCAGGAGGCCTGTAAACAGTAGCTATAAAAAGTGATTGAGTAGGCTGCATAGATTTCATGACTAGAAGCTCAAGACGAAAACGTTTTTTTTTTTTTTTATTGAAATTTGCTATCGTAAATGTTAGCAAAACAGGTCTATGAAACTCTTGAGGCCTACTTGGATATACCTGGGCACCCTACCCTGCACTGGGGCATTATCTGAGCAGACACCTGCCTACTGTTGCTTTCATCTTTCCACTTGACATTGTGCCTTGGACTACTGCCCAATTTAAACTCCACTTTGGACCCGTTGTAGCGCTTGCCACGTTCCCAGGTTTCCACCGGCCTGTACTGGAAACCACATCGCCTCCAAGGTTCTTCTCTCGTGGCTATCATACTGGTAACACGGCCTCTGTTGCATTGCTGTTTTGATGGGCCCCAGCATTTAATCTCGTTGAGATGGGCCCCAGCATTTAATGTCATTAATCTCACTGTTGGCCAGTTTTGTGCCTTGGTTGTGTTTATTGTGGGTCCTAGTGCTGGTTTTTATTCTGTGTTTGGGTTCTACCTTGCTGTGTCTAAGTGTGTGATTCAGTCTAACTAACTATCACACTGTGTGGATTGATTGACTTTTAGCTGATTCCTTGCCAACCTATTTTAGTTGCGTGGCCTTTAACTGAATTTTTACAAAATGGCATTTCCCACTTTCTGCCATACGGGGAAACTGGCGTTTCATCCCATGTAGAAGCTGCACCTACACTGAACAAAAATATAAACATGCAACAATTTCAAAGATTTTACTAAGTTACAGTTCATATAAGGAAATCTGCAAATTGAAATGAATAAATGAGGCCATAATCAACAGATTTCACATGACTGGGAATCCAGATATGCATCTGTTGGTCACAGATTCCTTATATTAGGGGATCAGAAAACCAGTCAGTATCTGGTATGACAACCATTTGCCTTGTGCAGCGTGACACATCTCCTTCGAATAAAGTTTAGCAGGTTGTGACCTGTGGAATGTTCAGCTTCCAGGATTTGGCTACAGATCCTTGCGACATGGGGATGTGAATTAGCAGGCTGAAACATGAGGTGATGTCAGCGGATGAATGGCATGACAATAGGCCTCAGGATCTCGTCACAGTATCTCTGTGCATTCAAATGTTTATCGATAAAATGGAATTGTGTCTGTAGCTTATGCCTACCCATACCATAACCCCACTGCCACCATGGGGCACTCTGTTCACAACGTTGACATCAGCAAATGGCTTGCCTGTTACGACGCCATTTGCGCGTTCTGCCATCGGACCGGTACAGTTGAAACCGGGATTCATTCGTGAAGAGCACACTTCTCCAGCATGCCATTGTCCATCGAAGGCGAGCAATTGCCCACCGAAGTTACAACACAGAACTGCAGTCCAGTCAAGACCCTGGTAAGGACGATGAGCATGCAGATGAGCTTCTCTGAGACAATTTCTGACAATGTGTGCAGAAATGTTTTGGTTGTGCAAACCCACAGTTTTATCAGCCGTCTGAGTGGCTGGTCTCAAGGCAATCACACAGGTGAAGAAGCTGGATGTGGAGGTCCTGGGCTGGCGTGGTTACACATGGTTTGCGGTGGTGAGGCTGTTTGGACGTACTGTATCACAACCAGCCATGATTGAGAGTCCCATATGGCGGCACACAATTGGCCGTCATGGCCGTCATTGTAAATAAGAATTTGTTCTTAACTGACTTGCCTAGTTAAATTAAGGTTAAATAAATCAATAAAATACTGCGTAATTCTCTAAAATTACGTTATCTTTGAGAAATGAACATTAAATTCTCTGGCAAAAGCTCTGGTGGACATTCCTGCAGTCAGCATGCCAAATGTACGCTCCCTCAAAAGTGGAGACGTGGCATTATGTTGTGTGACGAAACTGCACATTTTAGAGTGGCCTTTATTGTCCCCAGCACAAGGTGCACCTTTGTAATGACCATGGTGTTTAATCAGCTTCTTGATATGCCACACCTGTCAGGTGGATGGATTATCTTGGTAAAGGAGAAATGCTTACTAACAAGGATGTAAACAAATTTATAGCAAGGTCCCCCTGCTCAAGAAAGCACATGTACATGCCCATCTGAAGTTTGCCAATGAACATCCGAATGATTCAGAGGACAACTGGGTGAAAGTGTTGTGGTCAGATGAGACAAATGGAGCTCTTTGGCATCAACTCAACTCGCTGTGTTTGGAGGAGGAGGAATGCTGCCTATGACCCCAAGAACACATTTTACATTTTAGTCATTTAGCAGACGCTCTTATCCAGAGTGACTTACAGTAGTGAATGCATACATTTTTTTTTTTTTGTACTGGTCCCCCGTGGGAATCAAACCCACAACCCTGGCGTTGCAAACACCATGCTCTACCAACTGAGCCACACGGGACCAACACCATCCCCACCGTCAAACATGGAGGTGGAAACATTATGCTTTGGGGGTGTTTTTCTGCTAAGGGGACAGGACAACTTCACCGCATCAAAGGGATGATGGACGGGTCCATGTACTGTCAAATCTTGGGTGAGAACCTCCTTCCCTCAGCCAGGGCATTGAAAATGGGTCGTGGATGGGTATTCCAGCATGACAATGACCCAAAACACATGGCCAAGGCAACAAAGGAGTGGCTCAAGAAGCACATTAAGGTCCTGGAGTGGCCTAGCCAGTCTCCAGACCTTAATCCCATAGAAAATCTGTGGAGGAAGCTGAAGGTTCGAGTTGCCAAATGTCTGCCTTCAAACCTTAATGATTTCTAGAAGATCTGCAAAGAGGAGTGGGACAAAATCCCTCCTGAGATGTTTGCAAACCTGGTGGCCAACTACAAGAACATCTGACCTCTGTGATTACTAACAAGGGTTTTGCCACCAAGTACCAAGTCAAGTTTTGCAGAGGGGTCAAATACTTATTTCCCTCATTAAAATGCAAATCATTTTATAACATTTTTGACATGCTTTTTTTCTGGATTGTTTTGTTGTTATTCTGTCTCTCACTGTTCAAATAAACCTACCATTAAAATTATAGACTGATCATTTCTTTGTCAGTGGGCAAACGTACAAAATCAGCAGGGGATCAAATACTGTTTTCCCTCACTGTACCACCTGGATTCGGTCTTATGTAGCAACATTTGAAATTTGGTTTTTACATTGGTAAAAAGTAGTCTCAGAGCTACAAAATGGTTTATCATACACTGCATTTGAGTAACAATGGGAAAGTAATTATGCTTTGAAAGTTATTAAACTTGTAAACTCACTCTTGAGAAAAGGGCCTTAGAATATTTTGGTACCTACTGGAAAGCTCTTCTTTGTCTACACCAATTCAGCATTGTTCACACCCTCTTAAGTCAGCGCCACCCATCTCTTTAAGGATTCACATGTGAGGTCATGTTCTAAACAGTGAGTAGTGCAGTAAAGATTAAGACTAAAAGTGGTAATAGACTACAATAAGGAAAAAAAAATCCAGGTAAACAGAAAGTGTCCAGATAAAAATATTTTATAAATATTAGATGATGCTTACCCAGACACACTTGTCTAAATTTATGGGTAATGTGAAAGAAATGCTATAACCCCCAGCCACTTCCAGTGCTGGAAAAAGTACTAAATTGTCATACTTGAGTAAATGTAAAGATAAATGACTGAAGTAAAAGTCACCCAGTAAAATACTACTTGATTAAAAGTCTAAAAGTATTTGGTTTTAAAAATACTTAAGTATCAAAAGTAAATGGAACCGCTAAAATGTACTTAACTATGACATTCCTTATATTAACCAGACGGCTCAATTTTCTTTTTTTTATTGACGGATAGCCAGTGGCACACTCCAACACTCAGACATCATTTACAAACAAAGCATTTGTGTTTCGTGAGTCTGCCAGATCAAATGCAGTAGGGATGACCAGGGATGTTCTCCTGATAAGTGTGTGAATTGGACCATTTTCCTGTCAAAATGTAATGAGTACTTTTGGGTGCAGTAGAAAGGATTATCTACGCATAACGAGCAGATCATTTTATAGACACAAGATGCTACACCGCAGACCAATCCAAACTCATCTCTTGGCATGTCCAGCCCACTCAATATCTCAGCCAATCATGGCTAGCGAGAATGTTGCTGTCTTTTTATGTGGCTAAACATCCGTTTGACTGTACCTTTTAGCATGTTTGTTTCTTTGTCCATTGTTGCAGCTTTTGTCACTCATCTCTAGGCTCTTTACTAACTAGTTCAAGTATGCCCAATTGTTCATTTATTGACTTTAGCAAGTTGGTTTCTACACTTACCATTCCCGGTGGTGAAAACTATAAATTGTCTGTGTCCATCGAGGAGTCTCGTTTCCTTTTAGGGATTGGTTCTCCATGTTTACTCTTCGACATGTTTTGATTGTATTGGTGATGTTGGTCAATATATTTCTCTAGCCTTATAATTTTTTTTGTGTTGTCAGATATAAAGTTATCTTGAGGCATTCTTGAAGCATTCTGCACCGCTGTCTTCAGTCCATAATTTTTTCATGGTGAGGCACATCTTGGTTCCTGGACCAAAGACCCTGGGGGCCACCGTGAAGGATATGACAGGATTTTTTCATTACGTTCTACATCAGCAGCCAGGGGTTGCTGCTGTCGTAGTGCATGAGGGATCAAATTACATCAAAAAGGGTAAATCGGAGCTAATGAAACATGATTTTATTGAGCTGATAAGTCTTTGAAAATCATCCAATTATCTCTGGTACCATGCCGTCGCTGGGTCGCGGCGGCAAAATGTTCAGCAGGCTCTTAACACTTCATATCTGGCTTTAACCCTAACCCTTTTATCGACAATTGTAACACTTTTTGGAAACAAAATATGCTCTACAGGGAAAATGGGCACACAAACCATCTAGGAGCCTGGACTCTTTCTTCATATTTCAAGGCTACGTTAAGCTATTGACTCAGAGACAGACCAAGCCCTGCTCAGGTAATATCTCCCATTCTCTAAGTGTTATCGTTGTACTGTTGTCTATACTGCCAGGGGTGTTAGTTGTAATCTGTCACACGTTAGTTTGAACTCCACCCTTAGATCTGCTTTTAGTTCAAATGTTAATTCCATAAACTTAAATACCCCCTCTGTTTTCAAATCATGTAGAGAGCTTGGGCTGTTGCACGATAGCAACCAAAGCCCATGTAAGTCAGTTTATAACATTCCATTATTGGTTACTCTGAGAGTTCCTCATATTGACATTGGCTGCAGCTTTAGGCCCCATTGTGCTAACCTTGGAAAAGTAATTCCAATTTCTTATTATTATTACTAATAGGGATAGACCAAAGGATGCAGTTCTATGCAATCTTACAGCCATACCAATTACTGTATATCACTATCAACCATCAGACAGGGCCTGCAACCACCTATTGAAAGTAATTTTTTGATTTGGAGTTTCCAGGTGACTTTAAAATCATAAAGGTCTTGGGTTGATGCATTTGAACATTAGGAGCTTACTTCCTAAAGTGGATCACATCAAGATTTTTATTTATTTTATTTATTTCACCTTTATTTAACCAGGTAGGCAAGTTGAGAACAAGTTCTCATTTACAATTGCGACCTGGCCAAGATAAAGCAAAGCAGTTCGACAACATACAAAAACACAGAGTTACACATGGAGTAAAACAACATACAATCAATGATGCAGTAGAATAATAAGATCTGGGCTATGCAGACAAATCTGGATATTCTGGTATTGACTGAAACTTGGATCTCTGGGGACATTCTGGACTTGGATATTAATATTGAGGGTTATCATGTGTTCAGAGCTAACAGACAGGGTAGAGGTGGTGGAGTGGCCATTATGTTTCTTTACTGAAATCCATTTCCCTTGCCCAAAAAATCTGAGCTACTATCGTTAAGCCTTTGTCTGGGGAAAACTGTATCCATAAATGTTATATATACACTGCTCAAAAAAATAAAGGGAACACTTAAACAACACATCCTAGATCTGAATGAAAGAAATAATCTTATTAAATACTTTTTTTCTTTACATAGTTGAATGTGCTGACAACAAAATCACACAAAAATAATCAATGGAAATCCAATTTATCAACCCATGGAGGTCTGGATTTGGAGTCACACTCAAAATTAAAGTGGAAAACCACACTACAGGCTGATCCAACTTTGATGTAATGTCCTTAAAACAAGTCAAAATGAGGCTCAGTAGTGTGTGTGGCCTCCACGTGCCTGTATGACCTCCCTACAACGCCTGGGCATGCTCCTGATGAGGTGGCGGATGGACTCCTGAGGGATCTCCTCCCAGACCTGGACTAAAGCATCCGCCAACTCCTGGACAGTCTGTGGTGCAATGTGGCGTTGGTGGATGGAGCGAGACATGATGTCCCAGATGTGCTCAATTGGATTCAGGTCTGGGGAAAGGGCGGGCCAGTCCATAGCATCAATGCCTTCCTCTTGCAGGAACTGCTGACACACTCCAGCCACATGAGGTCTAGCATTGTCTTGCATTAGGAGGAACCCAGGTCCAACCGCACCAGCATATGGTCTCACAAGGGGTCTGAGGATCTCATCTCGGTACCCAATGGCAGTCAGGCTACCTCTGGCGAGCACATGGAGGGCTGTGCGGCCCCCCAAAGAAATGCCACCCCACACCATGACTGACCCACCGCCAAACCGGTCATGCTGGAGGATGTTGCAGGCAGCAGAATGTTCTCCACGGCGTCTCCAAACTCTGTCACGTCCTCAGTGTGAATCTGCTTTCATCTGTGAAGAGCACAGGGCGCCAGTGACGAATTTTCCAATCTTGGTGTTCTCTGGCAAATGCCAAACGTCCTGCATGGTGTTGGGCTGTAAGCACAACCCCCACCTGTGGACGTCGGGCCCTCATACCACCCTCATGGAGTCTGTTTCTGACCGTTTGAGCAGACACATGCACATTTGTGGCCTGCTGGAGGTCATTTTGCAGGGCTCTGGCAGTGCTCCTCCTGCTCCTTCTTGCACAAAGGCGGAGGTAGCGGTCCTGCTGCTGGGTTGTTGCCCTCCTACGGCCTCCTCCACATCTCCTGATGTACTGGCCTGTCTCCTGGTAGCGCCTCCATGCTCTGGACACTACGCTGACAGACACAGCAAACCTTGCCACAGCTCGCATTGATGTGCCATCCTGGATGAGCTGCACTACCTGAGCCACTTGTGTGGGTTGTAGACTCCGTCTCATGCTACCACTAGAGTGAAAGCACCGCCAGCATTCAAAAGTGACCAAAACATCAGCCAGGAAGCATAGGAACTGAGAAGTGGTCTGTGGTCCCCACCTGCAGGACCACTCCTTTATTGGGGGTGTCTTGCTAATTGCCTATAATTTCCACCTGTTGTCTATTCCATTTGCACAACAGCATGTGACATTTATTGTCAATCAGTGTTGCTTCCTAAGTGGACAGTTTGATTTCACAGAAGTGTGATTGACTTGGAGTTACATTGTGTTTAAGTGTTCCCTTTATTTATTTTTTGAGCAGTGTGTAATATATATCTCATCCTCCCTCGGCTAACCTTTGTGCACTCGAGAAGGTGACTAGTTTGTAGTGTTCTTTTACGAAATCAGAAGTTATTATCCTGGGTGACCTAAATTATGATTGTCTGAAGCCTGTCAATCTTATGATCTAAACCTAACGCAACTGGTGACTAAGCCTACACGGCCCAATCCTAGAGATCCTTCAAAGTCATCTCTGATTGATCTTATTTTAACGAATACACCAGAGAAATATGTTTGTACTGCTGTCTTCGCCCAAGACATTAGTGACCTTTTCCCTGTTGTTTGTGTTAGAGATGTGAGAATACAAAAATCTAAGCCTCATGTCATCACAAAGAGGAACTTAAAAATTCTGTGAATAGGCTTTTTTTACATGATCTTTATTTTAGTGACCATGATTGTATTTCAGCTATCTCTGAACCGGATTTAGCTTTGAGCCTCTTTGCAGATGTCTTCAATACTATTGTGGAAAATCATGCTCCCTTCCAAACATTAAGGGTTAAAGGTAGATCGAATGGCTGGTACACTCCGGAATTATCATAAGTCATTCATAAACGAGATGATGCTTGGGTCAAGGCCAGGAACACAGGCTTAGGCCCAAACTGGCAAGCTTTTAAGCAACTGAGGAATCATTGTGTAAAACAAATCATAAAGGCTAAATCTGACTATTATGTTACCGCTCTTTCAGACTAATGGGAACCCGGCTAAATTCTTGGAAAACTGTAAAATCTCTGAAGGGTTCTACTTCCTCCTCTCTGTCACAACAAATTAATTCAGACACTGGCCTCATTACAGAAACAAATGCCATCATTGATGCATTTATTCACCATTTTATTTCAGTGGGCTATATCTTTTAAATAACTTCTATGCCTATTCACAATGATATTGGATTGGATGATCATAGGGGAAACTTGCTGAATGAAGGGAGAAATGATAGTCGAAGCTTTTCTTTTAGGCTATTTACAGAAAAAGAAGTCCTGGATGCTTTGCTAGCAATAGGCAACAATAAATCCACAGGGGCCAACAAATTGAATCCTGGTCTGCTTAAGTGTACAGTGCCCATCATTGTTGGCTCAATAACCCACATTTTTTATTTAACATTGTCATCAGGAAATATTCCAAAATTATGGAAATCTGCTCGTGCTGCCACTGCATTAGGGCGGGATAGTAGTGATCGTAATAATTATCACCCCATTTCAAGGCTTCCTTGTCTAGCTAAGATTCTCGAATTCTTGGTAAATGTACAACTTTTCTCTTTATCAGATAAATGTATTTTGAATGTAAACCAATCAGGGGTTAGGCCTTAGCATAGCACTATTACTGCAACCACTTTAGGTCTTAATGATCTTGTCAATGCTGTAGAAACTAACATGCTTTGTTTGTGAACCGGTCAAAAGATTGAGACTGTTGATAATGCTATTTTATTGAATAAGTTGTCCTTAATAGGCCTGAGCTCTGACACCTGTTCTTGGTTTCATTATTACCTTAGTGACATAACTAGGCCATTGTGATGCATGGGGTTAAGTCTGAATTTCTTGGAATACATTAAGGTATCGATTGTATGATTTGTACTCTTAAAAATTGCAAACTTCATATACAGTTGAAGTCGGAAGTTTACATAAACTTCGGTTGGAGTCATTAACTCGTTTTTCAACCACTCCACAAATATCATGTTAACAAACTATAGTTTTGGTGCATGACACAAGTCATTTTTCCAACAATTGTTTACAGACGGATTATTTCACTTATAATTTACTGTATCACAATTCCAGTGTGTCAGAAAGTTGACTGTTCCTTTATTTTAAGAATATGAAATGTCAGAATAATAGAGAGAATTATTTATTTCAGCTTTTATTTCTTTCATCACATTCCCAGTGGGTCAGAAGTTTACATACACTCAATTAGTATTTGGTAGAGTTGCCTTTAAATTGTTTAACTTGGGTCAAACGTTTTGGGTAGCCTTCCACAAGTTTCCCACAATAGGTTGGGTGCATTTTGGCCCATTCCTACTGACAGAGCTGGTGTAACTGAGTCAGGTTTGTATGCCTCCTTGCTCGCACACGCTTTTTCAGTTCTGCCCACAAATGTTCTATAGGATTGAGGTCAGAGCTTTGTGATGGCCACTCCAATACCTTGACTTTGTTGTCCTTAAGCAATTTTGCCACAACTTTGGAAGTATGCTTAGGGTCATTGTCCATTTGGAAGACACAAGTTAACTTCCTGACTGATGTGAATATATTGAAGCAATATCTCAAGACATCATTTTCCAGCCTCATGATGCCATCTATTTTGTGAAGTGCACCAGTCGCTCCTGCAGCAAAGCACCCCCACAACATGATGCTGCCACCCCCGTGCTTCACGGTTGGGATGGTGTTCTTCAGCTTGCAAGCCTCCCCCTTTTTCCTCCAAACATAACGATGGTCATTATGGCCAAACAGTTCTATTTTTGTTTCATCAGACCAGAGGACATTTCTCCAAAAAGTACGATCTTTGTTCCCATGTGCAGTTGCAAATCGTAGTCTGGCTTTTTTTATGGTGGTTTTGGAGCAGTGGCTTCGTCCTTGCTGAGCGGCCTTTCAGGTTATGTGGATATAGGACTCGTTTTATTGTGGATATAGATACTTTTGTACCCGTTTCCTCCAGCATCTTCACAAGGTTCTTTGCTGTTGTTCTGGCATTGATTTGCACTTTTCGCACCAAAGCACATCTGAGAGACAGATTGCGTCTCTTTCCTAAGCGCTATGATGGCTGTTTATACATGGTGTTTATACTTGCGTACTTTTGTTTGTACAGATGAACGTGGTACCTTCAGGCATTTGGAAATTGCTCCCAAGGATGAACCAGACTTGTGGAGGTTTACATTTTTTCTCTGAGGTCTTGGCTGATTTCTTTCGATTTTCCCATGATGTCAAGCAAAGAGGCACCGAGTTTGATGCAGGCCTTGAAATACATCCACAGGTACACAATTGACTCAAATGATGTCAATTAGCCTATCAGAAGCTTCTAAAGCATTACAATTTTCTGGAATATTCCAAGCTGTTTAAAATAAAAAGTGGTGATCCTAACTGACCTAATACAGGGACTTTTAACTAGAATTAAAATGTCAGGAGTTGTGAAAAACTGAGTTTAAATGTATTTGGCTAAGGTGAATGTGAACTTCAACTGTGTATCTGGATGATACTATTATGTATACTATTGCCCGACTGTTGACATGGATGTGTCAAAACTACAGTCAGATTTTATAGTTTTGCAGTAATCCCTTGCTTATTTAAAGCTTGTGCTTAATTCGGGCAAAACAAAATACATATTGTTTTTAAACTCTCGTAAGAATGTTTCAGATGAACTACATGTTCACTCATTACATGGTTCTCCAATCTAACGTGTTCTCGCATATAAATACTTAGGCATTAGGATTGATATGGATTTGACATTTAAAAAAACATAGATGAGCTGGTTCAGAAGCTGAGATTTAAAGTTGGCTTTTTATTCGGAAACAGATCGTGCCTTTCTCTAAGCAGTAGGTATCAGATTATTCAGTCAACCTTTTTATCTGTGATATTGTGATATTATTTATCGAAGTGCAGCTGCTACTACTCTTAAATCTTTGGATGCCATCTACCATAGTATCCTGTATTAAAAAGGTTGGCTGGACTTCGCTAAAGAACCGTAGATCTCCCTTTTTGTTTACAAGGTTCTTCTTGATAAACTTCCGTCTTACCCAACTTTGCTGTTGAGGTATAGACACCTGAGTTGCCTAACCCTTTCACAGGATTGGTTCTCTCAAGGTTCCTCGGGTCACCACCGAAATAGGTAAATCTGTTTTTAGTTTAAATGCTGGAACAAAATTCTAAAAACATTTAATCTTGATGTTCTGGTGCCATTCGGGAAATTAAAAGTATTGATTGGGGATTTATTTATGGATGAATGTAACTGTTTTTGAGTAATTTGTGATGTTCTATTTGTGCTTAGCATGATTGTGTTTTTGTATTCTAATGTACTAGTCATATGTGCATATATATATATATATATATATATATATATATATATATATATATATATATATATATATATATATATATATATATATATATATATATATATATATATATATATACATACATACACACACACACACACACACACAGTGCATTCGGAAAGTATTCAGACCTTGACTTTTTCCAGATTTTGTTAAGTTACAATCTTATTCTAAAATTGATTAAATACCCCTTTTTGATGAAGCAAAATCAGGTTTTTAGAATTTGGCACACCTGTATTTGGAGTTTCTCCCATTATATTCTGCAGATCCTCTCAAGCTCTGTTAGGGTGGATGGGGAGCGTTGCTGCACAGCAATTTTCAGGTCTCTCCAGAGATGTTCGATCGGGTTTGGGTCCGGTCTCTGGCTGGGCCACTCAAGAACATTCAGAGACTTCGCTAACCTACATTCGCTAACCTACAAAGCATTACATGGGCTTGCTCCTACCTATCTTTCCGATTTGGTCCTGCCGTACATACCTACACGTACGCTACGGTCACAAGACGCAGGCCTCCTAATTGTCCCTAGAATTTCTAAGCAAACGGCTGGAGGTAGGGCTTTCTCCTATAGAGCTCCATTTTTATGGAATGGTCTGCCTACCCATGTGAGAGACGCAGACTCAGTCTCAACCTTTAACCTCTCTAGGCTAGGCGGGACGAATTCGTCCCACCTACGTAACAGCCACTGCCAGCCTGTGGCGCGATTTTCAAAACCTTAAAAATCCTATTACTTCAATTTCTCAAACATATGACTATTTTACAGCTATTTAAAGACAAGACTCTCGTTAATCTAACCACACTGTCCGATTTCCAAAAAGGCTTTACAACGAAAGCAAAACATTAGATTATGTCAGCAGAGTACCAAGCCAGAAATAATCAGACACCCATTTTTCAAGCCAGCATATAATGTCACCAAAACCCAGAAGACAGCTAAATGCAGCACTCACCTTTGATGATCTTCATCAGATGACAACCCTAGGACATTATGTTATACAATACATGCATGTTTTGTTCAATCAAGTTCATATTTATATCAAAAACAAGCTTTTTACTTTAGCATGTGACGTTCAGAACTAGCATACCCCCCGCAAACTTCCGGGGAATTCGCTAACATTTTACTAAATTACTCACGATAAACGTTCACAAAAAGCATATTTATATATAGCGTATTTTCACGGCTGGATAAAAAAACGTACCCGATTTAATCTGGTTACTAATCCTACCCAGTAACTAGAATATGCATATACTTATTATATATGGATAGAAAACACCCTAAAGTTTCTAAAACTGTTTGAATGGTGTCTGTGAGTATAACAGAACTCATTTGGCAGGCAAAACCCTGAGACATTTTCTGACAGGAAGTGGATACCTGATGTGTTGAATTACCTTTAAGCCTATGCCATTGAAACACACAGGGGTTGATTAATGTTTTGGCACTTCCTATTGCTTCCACTAGATGTCACCAGCCTTTACAAAGTGTTTTGAGTCTTTTACTGTGAGATCTGACCGAACAAGAGCTTTGGAACGGTGATGGCCGATTAGACTCTGGCGCGCGAGTTCATGTTGGGTACCCTCGTTCCAATACGTTATAAAAGAGAATGCATTCGTCCACCTTGAATATTATTCATGTTCTGGTTAAAAAAGGCACTAATGATTTATGCTATACAACGTTTGACATGTTTGAACGAACGTAAATATATTTTTTCCCCTCGTTCATGACGAGAAGTCCGGCTGGCTTAGATCATGTGCTAACAACACGGAGCTTTTTGGACATAAATGATGAGCTTTTTTGAACAAAACTACATTCGTTATGGACCTGGGATTCCTGGAAGTGACATCTGATGAAGAGAATCAAAGGTAATGGATTATTTACATAGTATTTTCGATTTTAGATCTCTCCAACATGGCCGTTTGTCTGTATAGCAAAGCGTATTTTTCTGGGCGCAGTGCTCAGATTATTGCAAAGTGTGATTTCCCAGTAAGGTTATTTTTAAATCTGGCAAGTTGATTGCGTTCAAGAGATGTAAATCTATAATTCTTTAAAAGACAATATAATATTTTACCAATGTTTTCTAATTTTAATTATTTAATTTGTGGTGCTGACTTGACTGCCGGTTATTGGAGGGAAACGATTTCCTGAACATCAACGCCATAGTAAACCGCTGTTTTTGGATATAAATATGAACTTGATAGAACTAAAAATGCATTTATTGTCTAACATAATGTCCTAGGAGTGTCATCTGATGGAGATTGTTAAAGGTTAGTGCATCATTTTAGCTGGTTTTATGGTTTTGGTGACGCCTGTCTTTGAATTGACAAAACATTACACACAGCTATTGTCAATGTACTCTCCTAACATAATCTAACTTTATGCTTTCGCCGTAAAACCTTTTTGAAATCGGACAACGTGGTTAGATTAAGGAGATGTTTATCTTTCAAAGGGTGTAAGATGGTTGTATGTTTGAAAAATTAGAATTTTGACATTTATTTGGTTTCAAATTTGCCGCTCTTGAAATGCACCTGCTGTTGATAGGGTGCACCACGGGTGGCACGCTAGCGTCCCACATAGCCCCAAGAAGTTAAGGCTCTTTTGTGTTTGGCACCCGTGTTGGTAGCACCACATTTTGGGAAACCTTTCAAATTGCAGGTAGACGCCAGTCAAATCGGTGCTGGGGCTGTGCTTCTCCAGGAAAATGATAGCAATGTTGAGTGTTCTGTCACTTCTTAAATTTCCGGGAAAAGAAACTATCAGCAAAACTTTTCTGTAATTGAAAAGGAGGTTTTAGGCCTCATTTGGGCTTTACAGCACTTCGAGGTCTGTTGGTTTTGGTTTAACCCCTTTAACTGTGTTCACTGACCACAACCCACTTACTTTTCTGAAGTCCCTGCAAAATCCCAACCAGCGCCTGATGCGTTGGGTTTTGTTCTTGCAAGCATTCAACCTTGATATTAGACACATTAGGGGTAAGGATAATATTATTGCTGATGCTCTGTACCGTGCTCCGTTAGCCTAGTTTGTATTTTCTCTCTGCTGACCCCTGCGGGCTGTCTGCGCCTCTTTCCTCTTAAATTGCTCCCCAGGTACCAGGGCTGCTGAGTTTGAGGATGGACAGTCAGCTAGGGGACACGGGGCTATTACTAGGAGCCGGGACTGGTATCCGTTTTTTTGTTTTTTGGGGAATTTTGGATTGTTGAATATGTTGGGTCATAATTTGGATTGACGGTGGGACCCTCATTTTAAGGAGGGGGTGTCACGGCTCCTCTGCAGTGCAGGGGCGGTTCCTCCTGCAGGCAGAGGAGGATCATTAGTGACTGGAGCTGGCGTGATTGGAGCCACCTGGGCTCCAGGTATAAAACTGCTCCACTAACCTCTCTCTCTGCTCCTCCAGGTATGATCCTGTTTTTTTTGTTCCTTTGTAGGTTTATTTAGTTTCCACTCAGTCATGTTCACACACACATATTCACGCATCCATGCACCTTACATTATGACATTTCCACACCTCATTCCTTTTTCTTTGTGTAGAGTTAATAGTTTTGTTTTACAATAAGGAACCTTTTGAATTGGCCTATACCTGTTGTTGATGTCCCCTCATTTTTAAGCACTATCTTGCCATTAATACGCATAAGGGGTTGTTTAACCTCTCTGGGCTAGGCGGGACGAATTCGTTAAGTTTACCTCTTACATCTAGACGTTCCGCTAGCGGAACACCTGCTCCAATATCCAATGATAGGCGTGGCGCGAATTACAAATTCCTCAAATACAAAAACTTCAATTTTTCAAACATATGACTATTTCACAGCATTTTAAAGACAAGACTCTCCTTCATCTAACCACATTGTCCGATTTCAAAAAGGCTTTACAACGAAAGCAAAACATTAGATTATGTCAGGAGAGTACCCAGCCAGAAATAATCAGACACCCATTTTTCAAGCTAGCATATGATGTCACAAAAACCACAGCTAAATGCAGCACTAACCTTTGATCTTCATCAGATGACACTCCTAGGACATTATGTTATACAATACATGCATGTTTTGTTCAATCAAGTTCATATTTATATCAAAAAACAGCTTTTTACATTAGCATGTGACGTTCAGAACTAGCATACCCACCGAAAACTTCCGGTGAATTTACTAAATTACTCACGATAAACGTTCACAAAAAACTAAATAATCCAAAAAAATGCATTCACTACTGTAAGTCCCTCTGGATAAGAGCGTCTGCTAAATGACTACAATGTAAAATACTTAACACTTGTTCCACCACACTTTCTCCCTCACCTCAAACTTTCCAAATGCCAGTTTTTCGGTTATGGCTCATGAAGTACGCTTCATCACCTTCTCACCTACCTCTTTGTTATCGTTCAGGGGACGCGCTGCTGTAAGTTAACTGGTAAACTGCCTTTCCACTCTTTCCAGAGCATGCGCTGATGCTGTAACTAGCAAGTGGATGTCTTTTCTCCCTTTAGTCACATGCTGCATTCTGTTATGTTAACAATTGGCTGAGCCTTGGATGCAGCCAGTATTGCTCCAAACACACATCACTCATTCGCTTACAGCCAGTACAAGGACAGCCTACTCCTTCCTCCCCAAAAAGGAGCATTTGACAGGGATGAGGGGTGGTCATTTGACCGTGGACCCATTACGGATGCAGGCAATGAGGCATTGATTGCTGAGATCCTAGTTGAAGACAGCAAAACAAAACTGAGGGAGGAGGCTTCTAACATGCATGAAACCAAAACTTTTACGGTTACAGAAGTCGACAAATGATAGTGCCTGGGGAATAGGAGTAGAACTTGGGGCTACAGGGCCTGGGTTAACCTCTACGTCACCAGAGGAACAGAGGAGGAGTAGGATAAGGGTACGGCTAAATGCTATAAGAACTGGTTGTCTAGTACGTTGGGGACAGAGAATAAAAGGAGCAGATTTCTGGGCGTGGTGGAATAGATTCAAGGCAAAATGTACAGACAAGGGTATGGTAGGATGTGAGTACAGTGGAGGTAAACCTATGCTTTGCGTGACGATGAGAGAGGTTTCGTCTCTGGAGGCATCAATTAACCTGTTAGGGCTAGGGGGCAGTATTTGCACGGCTGGATAAAAAAATGTACCCGATTTAATCTGGTTACTAATCCTACCCAGTAACTAGAATATGCATATACTTATTATATATGGATAGAAAACACCCTAAAGTTTCTAAAACTGTTTGAATGGTGTCTGTGAGTATAACAGAACTCATTTGGCAGGCAAAACCCTGAGACATTTTCTGACAGGAAGTGGATACCTGATGTGTTGTATTACCTTTAAACCTATGCCATTGAAAAACACAGGGGCTGAGGAATATTTTGGTACTTCCTATTGCTTCCACTAGATGTCACCAGCCTTTACAAAGTGTTTTGAGTCTTCTGGAGGGAGATCTGACCGAACAAGAGCCATGGAACGATGATGGCCCATTAGACACCTGGCGCGCGAGTTCATGTTGAGTACCCTCGTTCCAATACGTTATAAAAGAGAATGCATTCGTCCACCTTGAATATTATTCATGTTATGGTTAAAAAAGGCCCTAATGATTTATGCTATACAACGTTTGACATGTTTGAACGAACGTAAATATATTTTTTCCCCTCGTTCATGAAGTGAAGTCTGGCGGGCTTAGATCATGTGCTAACAAGACGGAGATTTTTGGACATAAATGATGAGCTTTTTTGAACAAAACTACATTCGTTATGGACCTGTGATACCTGGAAGTGACATCTGATGAAGAGAATCAAAGGTAATGGAATATTTACATAGTATTTTCGATTTTAGATCTCCCCAACATGGCGGCTAGTCTGTATCGCAACGCGTATTTTTCTGGGCGCAGTGCTCAGATTATTGCAAAGTGTGATTGCCCAGTAAGGTTATTTTTAAATCTGGCAAGTTGATTGCGTTCAAGAGATGTAAATCTATAATTCTTTAAATGACAATATAATATTTTACCAATGTTTTCTAATTTTAATTATTTAATTTGTGGTACTGACTTGACTGCCGGTTATTGGAGGGAAACGATTTCCTCAACATCAATGCCATAGTAAAACGCTGTTTTTGGATATAAATATGAACTTGATAGAACTAAAAATGCATGCATTGTCTAACATAATGTCCTAGGAGTGTCATCTGATGGAGATTGTAAAAGGTTAGTGCATCATTTTAGCTGGTTTTATGGTTTTGGTGACCCTGTCTTTGAATTGACAAAACATTACACACAACTCTTGTAAATGTACTGTCCTAACATACTCTAAATTTATGCTTTCGCCGTAAAACCTTTTTGAAATCGTAAAACGTGGTTAGATTAAGGAGATGTTTATCTTTCAAAGGGTGTAAAATAGTTGTATGTTTGAAAAATTTGAATTTTGACATTTATTTGGATTCAAATTTGCCGCTCTTGAAATGCACCTGCTGTTGATGGAGTGCACCACGGGTGGGACGCTTGCGTCCCACCTAGCCCATAGAGGTTAACGTAGGTGAGGTCTCCGCGTGTGTGGGGTGGGACGAAAGAGCTATCTAAGGCATTTTGAGCAGGACTGAGGTCTCTACAGTGAAATAAAACAAAAACTAGCCAAGACAGCAGTAGACAAATTTATCTTCTATGGGCTAGGTGGGACGCTACGTTCATCTAACCACATTGTCCAATTTCAAAAAGGCTTTACAGCGAAAACAAAACATTAGATTATGTTAGGAGAGTACATAGACAAAAATAATCACACAGCCATTTTCCAAGCAAGGACATGTGTCAATAAAACCCAAAACACAGCTAAATGAAGCACTAACCTTTGACGATCTTCATCAGATGACACTCCTAGGACATTATGTTACACAATACATGTATGTTTTGTTCGATAAAGTTCATATTTATATCCAAAAACAGCATTTTACATTGGCGCGTGATATTCAGAAAATGTATTCCCACCAAAACGTCCGGTGAATGTATACATCAATTTACAAAAACTCATCAAATGTTGACAAAATACATAATTATTATAACTTCTCTAGGGCCAGTGGGACGAAATCGTCCCACCTACGTAACAGCCAGTGGAATCCTGTGGCGCGTTATTCAAATACCTTAGAAATGCTATTACTTCAATTTCTCAAACATATGACTATTTTACACCATTTTAAAGACAAGACTCGTTAATCTAACCACACTGTCCGATTTCAAAAAAGCTTTACAACGAAAGCAAAACATTAGATTATGTCAGCGGAGTACCCAGCCAGAAATAATCAGACACCCATTTTTCAAGCTAGCATATAATGTCACATAAACCCAAACCACAGCTAAATGCAGCACTAACCTTTGATCTTCATCAGATGATACACCTAGGATATTATGTTATACAATACATGCATGTTTTGTTCAATCAAGTTCATATTTATATCAAAAACCAGCTTTTTACATTAGCATGTGATGTTCAGAACTAGCATACCCCCCGCAAACTTCCGGTGAATTTACTAAATTACTCACGATAAACGTTCACAAAAAACATAACAATTATTTTAAGAATTATAGATACAGAACTCCTCTATGCACTCGCTATGTCCGATTTTAAAATAGCTTTTCGGTGAAAGCACATTTTGCAATATTCTGAGTAGATAGCCCGGCATCACAGGGCTAGCCATTTAGACACCCAGCAAGTTTAGCACTCACCAAAGTCAGATTTACTATAAGAAAAATGTTATTACCTTTGCTGTTCTTCGTCAGAATGCAGTCCCAGGACTTCTACTTCAATAACAAATGTTGGTTTGGTTCAAAATAATCCATAGTTATATCCAAATAGTGGCGGTTTGTTTGTGCGTTCAAGACACTATCCGAAGTGTAAATAAGGGTCACGCGCACGACGCATTTCGTGACAAAAAAAAATCGAAATATTCCATTACTGTACTTCGAAGCATGTCAACCGCTGTTTAAAATCAATTTTTGTGCCATTTTTCTCGTAAAAAAGCGATAATATTCCGACCGGGAAACCGTGTTTACGTTCAAAGAGAGAAAATAAAAGCATGGGATCCTCTCGTGCACGAGCCTGAGTCTCATAGTACTCTGACCGGCCACTATCCAAACGCGCTAATGTTTTTCAGCCAGGGGCTGCCTCGATATCATTCAGCTTTTTCCCGGGTTCTGAGAGCCTATGGGAGCCGTAGGAAGTGTCACGTTACAGCAAAGATCCTCGGTTTTCAATAAACAGAGCCAATAAGAACAAGAACTTGTCAGAGAGGGCACTTCCTGTATGGAATATTCTCAGGTTTTTGCCTGCCATATGAGTTCTGTTATACTCACAGACACCATTCAAACAGTTTTAGAAACTTTAGGGTGTTTTCTATCCAAAGCCAAAAATGATATGCATATTCTAGTTACTGGGCTGGAGTAGTAACCAGATTAAATCGGGTACGTTTTTTATCCGGCCGTGTCAATACTGCCCCCTAGCCCTAACAGGTTAAGAATTATAGATAGACTACTCCTTTATGCAACCGCTGTGTCAGATTTTAAAATAGCTTTACAGAGAAAGCACATTTTTCAATATTCTGAGTACATAGCTCAGCCATCATGGCGAGACATCCGCCAAATTCGGGGCAACCTAAACTCAGAATTAGTATTACAAATATTGTATTACCTTTGCTGGTCTTCGTCAGAATGCACTCCCAGGACTGCTACTTCAACAAGAAATGTTGTTTTTGTTCCAACTAATCCATATTTATGTCCAAATACCTCCGTTTTGTTCGTGCGTACAGATCACTTATCCAAAGGCATAACGCGCGAGCGCGGAAACGAGAGACAAAGTCAATGTTCCATTACCGTACATTAAACTCTGTTTAAAATCAATCTTTATGGTATTTTTACCGTAAAATTGCGATAATATTCCAACCGGATAATAGCATATTCATTCAAGGAGAAAAAGAAGGGGTGCGCTCGTGGGACCGAGCATATCCAATCCCTTTGTTGCCAGGCAGACCACTAAGTAACTGAGCTCCTATTATCTGCCCAGTGACAGGTAAATGCTCAAACCACTTTCTGAAGGCTTTAGACAGCCTTAGGAAGTGTAACGTCACCCCACAGACACTGGAGCTTCAATAGAGAATCAAAAGAACTACAATTCTCAGACTTTCCACTTCCTGCTTGGATTTTTCTCAGGTTTTTGCCTTCCATATGAGTTCTGTTGTACTCAGACACCATTCAAACAGTTTTAGAAACGTCAAAGTGTTTTCTATCCAAATCTACTAATAATATGCATATTCTAGTTTCTGGGCCAGAGTAGTAACCTGTTTTAAATTGGGTACGTTTTTCATCTTGCTGTGAAAATACTGCCCCCTAGCCCAGACAGGTTTTAATTATTAAAGTTCTCCTTTAGTAATACAATTGTAGGCAGAAGTTGGTACAGAGTACAGTATATGATGGACATTTTGCAGAACCTGGGGAGAGCTAAGACATCCTGTAACTCATATAGCCTTTCCCAGTCCTCCTTGTGTGAGTTTCCCTGACAACATTTTAACTGGTTAATGAATCTAACCACCCCTGACAGCAGCAACCATCTTGTCAGAAGTATAGGGTCATAACAAGGTGAACGAGTCCAAGCGTCTTCTGACAGGTGGCTGTTTTCATCAAGCCTGCGGCAGCCTTGTGTTCTCAGGAAGCCAGTCGTATTCTCAGAACCTCAGATAGCCAGGTGGGGCCCAGATAGGAGTATGAACGTAGGTGGTTTCCGCCTTCTGATAGTGTCTAAAGAGCACAACACTTAAAACAGGTGTTAATACACACAGAGGTCTCCTAGAAGAGGAGACCTTACAGTTTACCATAACACAATTTATTAACCCTTTAAAAGGTATGAGGCCTTGGTTTAACCCCTTCGTATAAAACCTACTTGTGACAAAATGTACATTTAGTCAAGAAAACGCAGGAACGGGAGTCACCACGTTGAAATGGCTACTACTCTATAGTGCTGGAGCTGGTTAAGAAGACTACACATTCACAGTCTGCAGCTGTATATGTAAAATAGTCTAGTAAACAACCGAAGACGAGAGGAGAACACTTCCCTATCGAACGACCGAATGGTACTCTGAAAGTTCCTTTCTGGAGAACATTTCCCTATCGAACATCCATTATAACAGAGCTACAACTACGAAAGACTTTGATCTCTGGTGGACAAACCAGAGACTTTCTGTCAATTGACTCCAGCAGATGGACCGGCGATTTCAACAAAGGCATACAATCGTAAATTGCAATTATTTTCAAATGAGCGGCCTTTTATGTGCAAAGTATTAGCATTTCCATGAAAATAGTTATCAACTGTGTGTAGTGGATCCATTCTGTCTTTCCCAGTCCCCACACCTTTCCATTGTCTACCAAGCCGTCATATCGGTTTAGCCCACTAGGGACTTCTAATTGCATTATGTAGTACTCAATGTGTAAGCTATTCTGTGTGTGTGTTTATATAATTCTGTGTGATTATTTAGTTAGTAAATAAATAAGCCAATTTGTATATCGCTGATTCATCATTTATGCTAGGGTTCGTGCAGATAGCCAAGAGTTTGCGACATTCAGAATATGACCGATGAGGTAATAATACATTAATAAGTGACTGTAATCGTTAAGATCTGAAAATAACTGGAGAGAGTTAAATTCGGGAAATAGTAACTTTAAACAACATTTCCCTGCAGTGTCCCGACTTCCTAGTTAATTAATGTTTATATGATTAGTTGAATCACATAATAATTACACATAGAGAATTGATTTGATAATGTAACAGTCTTCACGTTAATGATAGTCCAAGACATGACACCGGTACTGGACCGAAAAATGAATGGAAGTGAAAGGAGCATTTTCATGTCAAGTGTTACAGATAATTCCACGGTGAAATGTATTTTTTATTTGTATTTTCTTACAGTACACTGTATCTCTCAGATATGACAGACACAAAACATACTTCCTTTTGATTTCTTTTTGGACTGTTTTCCTATATATGAATATATTATTAAATGTGTTTCTATGGGCTAATAAAAGGCCAAATTAAATGTTGCATCATATTTGTTTCTCCAGTATGTTGTCTGAGAGCGCAATAGTCTTCAGAACTTTGTTATTACATATAATTACAGCAAGCAGTCGTGGACGTGGGAGGAAATCCTGTATGGCAAAGGACCCTGGAGGCAGGCTGGGGAGTATCGCCGTCCGAAGGAGGAGATCGAGGCAGCAAGAGTGGAGCGGCGATACTATGAGGCGCGATATCCACCAAGAGGCAAGGACGAGAGGCAGCACCTTTCGGAGTGATTACAGCTGTGAGTCTTTCTGGGTAAATCTCTAAGCTCTTTGCACACCTGGATTGTACAATATTTGTCAAATTGGTTGGTGATCATTGCTAGACAACCTTTTATTAATTCTTGCCATAGATTTTCAAGTAGATTTAACTAAACTTGAACTAGGCTACTCAGGAACATTTAATTTGGTTGTAAAGATGGGGAGAGGTCTGTCTGTAATAAATTGACACCACACTCCAAAAAGTATGTTTTTTGCAGGCTCAAGTTTTTTCTAATCTTGATTATTGTCCAGACGTGTGGTCCGGCGCTGCAAGAAAATACCTAGTTAAGCTGCACCTGGTCCAGAACAGAGCGGCACGTCTTGCTCTTCATTGTAATCAGATGGATGATAAATACTATGCATGCCAGTCTCTCTTGGCTAAGAGATGAGAGACTGACTGCATCACTTTTTTTATTAGAAACAATGTGTTGGAAATCCCAAATTGTTTGTATAGTCAACTTACACACAGCTCTGATACACACACTTACCCCACCAGACATGCCACTAGGGTTCTTTTCACAGTCCCCAAATCCAGAACAAATTCAAGAAGGCTTAGTATTTTATAGAGCCCTTATTGCATGGAACTCCGTTCCATCTCATATTGCTCAAATAAACAGCAAACCTGGTTTCAAAAAACAGATAAAGCAACACCTCACGGCACGACACCTCTCCCCTATTTGACCTAGATAGTTTGTGTGTATGCATTGATGTGTAGGCCATGTGTGCCTTTAAAAAATGTTATGTCGTTCTGTCCTTGAGCTGTTCTATTAATGTACTGTATGTCATGTATCATGTTTTGCAACAGCTAATGGGGATCCTAATCAATACAAAGTGTTGTATTGGTAAGCAACTCCAATGTATATTTGGCCTTGTGCATTAGGTTATTGTCCTGCTGAAAGGTGAATTTGTCTCCCAGTGTTTGTTGGAAAGCAGACACACAGGTTTGGTCTAGTATTTTGCCTTTGCTTTGCTCTATTCCATTTCTTTTTATCATAAAAACTCCGTAGTCCTTCCCGATGACAAGCATACCCATAACATGATACAGCCACCACCATGCTTGAAAATATGAAGAGTGGTACTCAGTGATGTGTTGTGCTGGATTTCCCCCAGACATAACGTTTTGTATTCAGGACATAAATTACATTTCTTTGCCACATTTTAAGCAGTGCCTAATTACAAACAGGATGAATGCTTTGGAATATTTTTTATTATGTACAAGCTTCCTTCTTTTCACTCTATCAATTACATTAGTACCGTGGATTAACTACAATGTTGTTCCATCCTCAGTTTTCTCCTATCAGAGCCATAAACTCTAACTGTTTTAAAGTCACCATTGGCCTCATGGTGAAATCCCTGAGTGGTTTCCTTCCTCTCAGGCAAATGAGTTACAGTGGTTCTTCTTGTAACAGTTGTGTCATACTGCAGAACACCTTTCGGGCTGCCACAGAATTCTATGGTACGTTATTTAATTGTCAACCACTGTTGCAATTAATGCTGGTTAGTGCTAGTTTGACCACCAGAGGGCATCTTTGAGAAGCATTTGACAGTCTTCAATTTTGGCTGTACTTGAGAATTTTTAAAACCTTTTTTTGTAAAAACATAGTATATGGGATTGATTTAAAGAAATGTAGCTTAATTCATTTGATTAATATTATGGTGTTTCAATTCCAAGAAAAACGAAACCCTCAGGGTTTCCGTTAGGAAAATAAGGCACTGTACAACGTAACCAGTCGGGAACAGGCTACAGTACTAAGAGCATAACATTTCCACACCCTAATTGTAGTCTAACCAATACCCAAACGGAGATTGGATATTCCCCCATGCTTGTCTCAGAGCAGTTTGAAACAGTGCTGAAATAGTTGACCACGCGCGGGTAGGCTATTGCTTCAAATCCTATTGCTTCTAACTTCAATATGCTTTAAATGCCACAATGTCACAAATAACTGAAAATACACAATTCTTAACTTGAATGCTTTAATATTTAATCATTTCTGCCCTCAAAATTCATATTCATTATATAAATAGGCCCTTGTGCAACTTGATATTAGGGGTGCGCCATGCAGCCGTGCCTAACGGGGAAAGGGGGTGCGCCATGTGGCCGTGCCTAACGGGGAAAATGGGGATGGAGCCGGTCGGGCACAACCCAGGCGATATGGAGATGCGGGGATCCGAGCTCGGGTGAGAGCCGAAGTCACCCTCCCGACACTCCCGGCCCAGAACCCCACGCCGAGGGAAGGGAGAAGCAGAGGGCGTGGGCCCCCTACTCTACCCAGTCCTCAGAGAGTCATAGATACTCCTGCCGTTTACCCGTGCTTCATTGGTCTGTTTTGCTTGATGGCCCTCCGATCTGCACACGGGTCGCCAGGCTATTAAACTAATTGTTGGATAACAGATCGGCTCTCGGAATTCATTAACACACATTATTATGTGTGTTTCGATATTTTCTCTCTCTCTCACGCACTTGCTGTCTTGACCTCTGAATGCTCGGCTATGAAAAGTCAACTGACATATACTCCTAAACTCTTAAAAGAAAAGGTTCCTGGACTATCCTTTAGGAGTTCTTCAAATTGAAACTGTGGGGGAACCCCTATAAGTTCTTTGAAGAACCCTCAAAAGGTTTTTCGATGCACCCCTTATAATGGTTCCTCAAAGAACCTTTTGGGGTTCATTTTTATAACTCCCTGTCTACCCTTCCCTTTATTATAAAAACATATTTTAATAATAATGATAAAAATATTGACATTATTTTGATTTAAATAATTCATAGTTTATTTAGTGGCACCACAAATGTGAATTAATATTGACAAAACAATCTACCAAACAAAACACATTACAAAATTGCAAAATAAAATGACATTTAACCTTTATTTAACTAGGCAAGTCAGTTAAGAACAAATTCTTATTTACAATGACGGCCTACACTGACAAAACCCAGATGACACTGGCCCAATTGTGCGCCACCATATGGGACTCCCAATCACAGCTGGATGTGATACAGCCTGACTTCGAACCAGGGACTGTAGTGATGCTTCTTGCACTGAGATACAGTGCTTTAAACCTCTGCGCCATTTGGGAGCCATGAACAATATGACCATTTTATATATAACTTTTTTTCAGAACATTAACCATGTGAGTTCTGTAGTTTAGACCCAATGATTCGTCTGACAAAGAAATTTGCGTCCTGCAGGCCCAGGCATGGATCAAAACTGGCGAGAGTATTTGTATCATTATGGTATTAACGAACGCATAAAGATGAAGACACATTTAACTCGGGATCCATCCCAGTTGGTATTCTGTGGAACCATGCGTTTTTTTCGGGGCGGCCCGTTGTCCAGCCCTTTGTCCACTGATCTCCACGGATGGTTGTCGGCATGGTTGTATGCTCTGCAAAATCACATTCACGTTTTTAGTACACAATTATCGATTCTATTACATAGTATGCCTACACGTTGATAGGCTATATACAGTTGAAGTCGGAAGTTTACATACACTTTGGATGGAGTTAATAAAACTCGTTTTTTCAACCACTCCACAAATTTCTTGTTAACAAACTATAGTTTTGGCAAGTCGGTTAGGATATCTACTTTGTGCATGACACAAGTCATTTTTCCAACAATTGTTTACAGACAGATTACTTCAATTATAATTCACTGTATCACAATTCCAGTGGGTCAGAAGTTTGCATACACTAAGTTGACTGTGCCTTTAAACAGCATTGGAAAATTCCAGAAAATTATGTCATGGCTTTAGAAGCTTCTTATAGGCTAGCTGTCATCATTTGAGGCAATTGGAGGTGTACCTGTAGATGTATTTCAAAACCTACCTTCAAACTCAGTGCCTTTTCCCATGTTCCCTCATAAGAAAATCAAAAGAAATCAGCCAATACCTCAGAAAAAAATTGTAGACCTCCACAAGTCTGGTTCATCCTTGGGAGCAATTTCCTGAAGGTCTGAAGTTACCACGTTCATCTGTACAAACAATAGTACGCAAGTATAAACACCATGGTACCACGCAGCCATCATACTGCTCAGGAAGTAGACACGTTCTGTCTCCTAGAGATGAACGTGCTTTGGTGCGAAAAGTCCAAATCAATCCCAGAACAACAGCAAAGGACGTTGTGAAGATGCTGGAGGAAACAGGAACAAAAGTATCGATATTAACAGTAAAACGAGTTCTATATTGAAATAACATGAAAGGCCACTCAGCAAGGACGAAGCCACTGCACAAAAAACACCATAAAAAAGCCAGACTGCGATTTGCAACTGCACTGTTGGAGAAATGTCCTCTGGTCTGATGAAACAAAAATATAACTGTTTGGCTATAATGACCATCGTTATGTTTGGAGGAAAAATGGGGAGGCTTGCAAGCCGAAGAACACCATCCCAACCATGAAGCACAGGGGTGGCAGCATCATGTTGTGGGGGTGCTTTCCTGCAGGAGGGACTGGTGCACTTCACAAAATAGATGGCATCATGAGGGAGTAAAATTATGTGGATATATTGAAGCAACATCTCAAGACATCAGTCAGAAAGTTAAAGCTTGGGTCTTCCAAATGGACAATGACCCCAAGCATACTTCCAAAGTTGTGGAAAAATGGCTTAAGGACAACAAATCAAGGTATTGGAGTAGCCATCACAAAGCCCTGACCTCAATCCTATTGAAAATCTGTGGGCAGAACTGAAAAAGCGTGTGTGAGCAAGGAGGCCTACAAACCTGACTCAGTTACACCAACTTTGTCAGGAGGAATGGGCCAAAATTCACCCAACTTATTGTGGGATCTTGTGGAAGGCTACCCGAAACGTTTTACCCAAGTGAAACAATTTAAAGTCAATGCTACCAAATACTAATTGAGTGCATGTAAACTTCTGACCTACTGGGAATGTGATGAAAGAAATAAAGCTGAAATAAATCATTCTCTCTACTTTTATTCATACTTTTCACATTCTTAAAATAAAGTGGTGATCCTAACTGATCTAAGACACTTGGATTAAATGTCAGGAATTGTGAAAGACTGAGTTTAAAATGTATTTGGAACAGGTAGCACCAAAATAAATAAAAGACTTACAAAACCTACGGTAGGCCTACAGTACCCTGCGTCACTATTTCATTGCTCCAGAGGTGGAGTTTGAGCACTGATTATGCTTTTGGATCCCAAGGCACTGACGATGAATTGGTTACATAAACCAAATAGAAACTGATAATAGTGCACGACATCAAAATTGAATTTCAATGCACTGAATGATGAGGATGAAGAAGGTGATTGAATTTAGAACAATACTATAATAATTGCTATTCCTCTGTCCTGCACACCAAGAGAAATACAGTTATTTTTTTGTTACTACTCGTCAGTATTACTCACTAAAACTGTTGTTACACTCACTAAAACTGTTGTTACACTAAGGTTTTTATTCTAAGAGAAACTTAGACTACAATTAGGGTGTGGAAATGTTAGGATTATGTTGCTCTTACAGTGGTAGTGTAGTCCACTCCCGACCAATCACATTGTATAGTGCCTGAGTGGCGCAGCGGTCTAAGACACTGCATTGCAGTGCGTTACTACAGATGCTGGTTCAATACCTGTGCCAGCCGTGACTGGGAGACCCATGAGGCTTTTGGTTTCTCTCCCACTAAAAACAGAAATAAATCATTCTAAATAACAAACTGGCTTTATTTACAAATTAGTAACAGTGTCTCACCTGTCGTGTCTTTGGCATCATTAAAACGGAAGACATGTTTATCAAATACCTCTCTAATTATTATTATGCGATTGAACTGATTAATCATGTAACTCCTAACTAGAAGGTCGGGGCACCAAGGAAAATATTCAGATTACAAAGTTATAATTTTCCTAAAATAACTTTCAGATATTATAATATCTGATCGATTAGCCTCCTTTAATGATGTGTTAGTTTACCTCACGTCAATCTCATTCCAAACGTTGTAAATTGTTGGTTATCTGCACGGACCCAGTCTTCACTACTAGTCATCCATACATCAATTGTCTTAAAATCATTTATTTACTAAACTAAATAATTCAACAGAAATGCATAACAAACAGATATGGCTACAAGGAAATGATAGGAGAATGTGCCCTAGTGGGCTAAACCGGCATGGCGGCTTGTTACACAAAGAAAGGGGGTTGGGATTGAATGAAAGAGAGGGAAGACTGAGGAACCAGAAAACAGCAATGCCATCGTAAATACGTTATCGTATGCATTCTAAATTACAGCCCATTTGGAAAAAGAAAATGCAATAAATATTTACTCTGAGCAGCACTTCGGTAGGTTGGTCATAGATGCTGGCCGTGTTGGCCAACAGATATCTTCCTGTCCTCGGAAGAATGTCACTGGTGGTAAAATGGATACGTTGTAGTATCTTTGTTGTGTGTTAGACTGGATCCGTCGTCTGTCCTTTCCTAGCCCACGTCTACAGCGACCGCTGCTAACTCAACGGCTAGGAAGTATCACTTCTGTAGTGAATAAGGGTTAAAAGTTCATACCATTCGCAACCAAAGCTCACGCCGAGGTTGGCTAAGTTCTGTACTTGACATGTGTGTCCTTTTAACGCAGAGGCTGCAGACCTCACGTACCCGGAACAGGCTGAGGAACAGTTTGTCACTGGCTTATATAGTGGCGAGGGGAGAAGGGTGTGTTTCATCGTTTATAACCCCTGTCTCTTCACAGGGGCAGGCCACAGATTGGTCAGGGCTCTTTCCTTATGAAAACCAAATTCTCTCATTTGGAAGCTAAAATTACATTTAATCTCCTAACAAACAGTTTCAATATCAAACATTTAAATTGCACAACAATTCCATGTGAATCTGATAACTAGAATGTGTAGACTTTCCCAGCTACAGTTTATGTCGTCCTGTCATCAGTCATAATGTCTCAGATGACAACCGAACGGACATCCATACTCATTAACCTCTATGGACCTACTCAACAGCCAGTGTAATCCCGTGGCGCGTTATTCAAATACCTTAGAAATGCAAAACCTTCAATTTTTCAAAAATATGACTATTTTACACCATTTTAAAGATAGGACTCTCGTTAATCTAACCACACTGTCCGATTTCAAAAAGGCTTTACAACGAAAGCAAAACATTATATTATGTCAGCAGAGTACCCAGCCAGAAATAATCAGACACCCATTTTTCAAGCTAGCATATAATGTCACATAAACCCAAACCACAGCTAAATGTAGCACTAACCTTTGATGATCTTCATCAGATGACAACCCTAGGACATTATGTTATACAATACATGCATGTTTTGTTCAATCAAGTTCATATTTATATAAAAAAACAGCTTTTTACATTAGCATGCGACTAGCATTCCCACCGAACACTGCCGGTGAATTTACTAAATTACTCACGATAAACGTTCACAAAAAGCATAATTATTTTAAGAATTATAGATACAGAACTCCTCTATGCACTCGATATGTCCGATTTTTAAAATAGCTTTTCGGTGAAAGCACATTTTGCAATATTCTCAGTAGATAGCCCAGCATCACAGGGCTAGCTATTTAGACACCCAGCAAGTTTAGCACTCATCAAAGTCAGATTTACTATAAGAAAAATGTTATTACCTTTGCTGTCTTCGTCAGAATGCACTCCCAGGACTTCTACTTAAATAACAAATGTTGGTTTGGTCCAAAATAATCCATCGTTATGTCCAAACAGCGGCGTTTTGTTCGTGCGTTCAAGACACTATCCGAAAGGGTAAATAAGGGTGGCGAGCATGGCGCAATTCGTGACAAAAAAATTCTAAATATTCCATTACCGTACTTCGAAGCATGTCAACCGCTGTTTAAGTACCTGGTATATTTCCAACTGGTTCTATTACCGAAATATGGTTCCTTTGCCCCCAACTTGTTTGATGTTCCCAGACTCTCTATATTAAAAAAATAACGATATTTTGGAGATTTCAAATAACCTAAAGTGAGCGAGAAAAAGGGCATTCTTGTACATGGGGTGTGTCATGACGTTGGCCTGTGGGTAAGGTTTATGACCCCCCCATAAATACCTTTCTCCCTTCCCCTCTCTCTCTGACCCTACTGAGGGACTTTTGAATAGCCTTTGTTAACCTGTTGAGGACAGACGTTCCGCTAGCGGAACCCCGTTCCGACTGCGGAACCCCTAGCCAACAGCCAATGGCATCGCACGGCGCGAAATACAAAACCAACTAAAATACCACAATTCAATTTTCTCAAACAATCAACTATTTTACACCATTTTAAAGATAAGACTCTCGTTAATCTAACCACATTGTCCGATTTCAAAAAGGCTTTACAGCGAAAGCAAAACATTAGATTATGTCAGGAGAGTACCCTGCCAAAAATAATCACACAGCCATTTTCAAAGCAAGCATATATGTCACAAAAACCAAAACCACAGCTAAATGCAGCACTAACCTTTGATGACCTTCATCAGATGACACTCCTAGGACATTATGTTATACAATACATGCATGTTTTGTTCAATGAAGCTCATATTTATATCAAAAAACAGCTTTTTACATTAGCATGTGATGTTCAGAACTTACATACCCACCGAAAACTTCCGGTGAATTTACTAAATTACTCATGATAAACTTTCACAAAATACATAAATTATTTTAAGAATTATAGATACAGAACTCCTTTATGCAATCGCGGTGTCAGATTTTAAAATAGCTTTTCGGCTAAAGCACATTTTGCAATATTCTGAGTACATAGCTCGGCCATCACGGCTAGCTATTTTGACACCCACCAAGTTTGGGGCTCACTAAACTCAGAATTACTATTAGAAAAATTGGATTACCTTTGCTGTTCTTCATCAGCATGCACTCCCAGGACTTCTACTTCAACAACAAATGTTTTGGTTCCAAATAATCCATAGTTATATTCAAATAGCTCTGTTTTGTTCATGCGTTCAGGTCACTATCCGAAGGGTGACGCGCGAGCGCATTTCGTGACAAAATATTTCAAAATATTCCATTACCGTACTTAGAAGCATGTCAAACGCTGTTTAAATCAATTTTTATGCTATTTTTCTCGTAAAATAGCGATAATATTCCAACCGGGCAACGTTGTATTCATTCAAAGGCTGAAAGAAAAAAATGGAGTAGTCTTGTGACTGCGCGTCTCCAGTCTCACTGTCCCCAGGCTGACCACTTACAAATTCTCCTGCTGTTCTTCGCCAAGAGACAGCAGACACCCCATTACACTTTCTGGAGGCTTTAGAGAGCCAATGGAAGCCTTAGAAAATGTCACGTTACAGCACAGATGCTGTATTTTCGATAGAGATGTACTTCCTGTATGGAATCTTCTCAGGTTTTGGCCTGCCATATGAGTTCTGTTATACTCACAGACACCATTCAAACAGTTTTAGAAACTTGAGTGTTTTCTATCCAAATCTACTAATTATATGCATATTCTAGTTTCTGGGCAGGAGTAGTAACCAGATTAAATCGGGTACGTTTTTTATCCGGCCGTGAAAATACTGCCCCCTATCCCAAAGAAGTTAAAGGAGTAACCACTGTAGGTCTCCTGAATTAAATCAGATCGAACTCGTTTGGCATCAACTGAAAACATTCATCCGTAGTGATACAATTCTCCCCCTACCCTCCTTCTTGGCAAGAGTCTATTGTCCTGCTAATAGCCCATAATGGGTGGATGGATGGCTTATTTTGTATTCCAATGTATTAAACAAATTAATTAATTACATTAATTTACTATTCTCATTCTCGGACTGGAAACGTTGTTTTCAAGTCCTTGTTTAAAAAAATAACGAAATTTTGGAGATTTTGTTTTCAAATAACTGAAAGTGAGTGGTTGTAATCTGAATAAAAGGGAAAAGTCCCTCTAATAGCCCATCCTAGAAACGTTTGCAGAATTCACAGCCTGCAACGCTTGTTTTCTCTCCCTGTTTTTAGAGGGAGAGCAACCAAATCCTCCCCTAACCCTGACGACACTGGGCCAATTGTGCATCACCTCATGGGTCTCCCGGTCTTAGACCACTGAGCCACTCGGGAGGCCCCATCCACAACGTTTTTAATGCTGATCAATTGCCTTGCACAAAGTATCAAAATATGAAAATACTACTTAAACAGGACTCTTAAAGAATTGTATTTAAATGTACATTTAATTTTTTGATCACAGAAACAATGAGAAAATATTGAAAAATAAATAAATAATGAAATGTTAAATATATAAAGCAGCCCGTGTCGGCCTGAGCCCGATGATCATCAAGAGATATGCTGGACCCTATGTCAGAGAGGTGTTTTTGGGACCACATCGTGTCTATTGTCCTGCTAATAGCCCTTGTGGGCCGACAGAGAAGGTACTTACTTTTCCCCCCTTCCACTTGCCTCTTCCATTTATTCACATATTAATTAGTTATGGTTTGCATTGCAAATGAGGGCATAAACTGGGTCAAGACACCAGCAGAGGGAGGTGACCTTTTTTCTTCCATTAATTTTGAATGAATATTTTCCAGTAAACATAATCGTGCTCTAACTCCCCCTTGCGCTGGTCTGGAGCAGTGAAGCAGTGACGCAGGGTACCGTACTAAACCACAAATTACCTCTAAATCCTGCAACATAATCTCAAAACTTTTAGTTGTGCAACCACTGTAGGAAGGACACCTGTATCTATGTAGTGACTGGATGTATTGATACAGAATCCAAAGTATAATTAATAACTTCACCATGCTCAAAGGGATTTTCAATGTCTGCTTTCTTTGTATTTACCCATCTACCAATAGGTGCCCTTCTTTGAAAGGCATTGGAAAACCTCCCTGGTCTTTGTGGTTGAATCTGTGTTTGTAATTCACTGCTCGACTGAGGGACCTTACAGATGATTGTCTGTGTGGGGTACAGAGATGAGATAGACATTCAAAAATAATGTAAAACACTATTATTGCATACAGTGAGCCAATGCAACTGCAATTATGTGACTTGTTAAGCAAATGTTTACTCCTGAACTTATTTCGGCTTGCCATAACAAAGGGGTTGAATACTTATTGACTCAAGATAAGTATTCAAGACATTTCAGTATTTCATTTGCTATTAATTTATTTAAGAAAATGTTTTAAACATAATTCCACTGACATTATGGGGTAATATGTGAAGGTCAGTGACCAAAACATCTCAATTGAATCAGTTTTAAATTCAGGCTGTAACACATAAATGTGGAAAAAGTTAATGTCAATAATTTCTTAAGACAGTGTACACTAAAACACATACGAACATGTGTAATCACACAGGTATAGGAACATATACAGTAAGCACAATCAATCATGCCATCACACATGCATGTGCACATACACACACACCTTGAAGGTGGTGCAGATGCTGGATAGGTTTCAGTAGGAGCTGATTTTGCACAGAGGACACAAACTCATCCCTGCTGTCACAGATCTCCTGCCTATGGGACAGAGGATAGACATTCAGAAAATGACTGAGTGCATTACTAGAACCTTCGGTAATACAGTTGGTTACAGTGAAACCCTGTTTGAACCGACAACTGAACTATTAGTTCTTACACGTGTTTAGGTGTGGAAACAAACACAGTTAAAATGTTCACAACTCTGGTTGAACCCTCAACATGGAAAAATGTGTTATGGTGGGCGAGGCTTAAGAAGAGGAGGGACACGCTTGGTTGAAGTCGTCCTCTGTCATACTCACGCTGGCGTGTAAGTGACCATCAGCTAGATCCCGAACAGAACGACCAGGGTTCCGACCACAGCCAGCCTGTGTAGAACCGTACAAGGAAGAAAGATCGAGAGTAAGCAAAGGAAGAGTCATTTCATTATGTCTTGTGATGTGTGTTATGTAATGCATGTTATTTCATGTGATGCAAGTCATATGTTTGCCAAGGAGCCCGTTTTTTGTTGTCAAGCAAATTTGCACGTTTCTCTTTATGCATATTTAAGCTTACTATTCTAAGATGTGGGTTGAAGTTTATTGGGATGAGTCTTGTCCTGGAGGCAGAACTGAGTGATTTTCACTAGGCTACCTGCTAAATGTGAATCTACAAAGTCAAAATTGACTGATGTAAAAATGTATGAAAACAAAAACTAGCTTTTTGGTCTAAATTTAAAGTTAGGGTTAGCAGTGTGGTTAAGGTTAGGTTTTGGTTTAAAATGTGATTTTATGACTTTGTGTCTGTGCCAGCTAGTGACCACTCTGCAGAGCTGCCTCCAGTACATGAGTCATCCCAATAAATGCTAACCTGCTTCTAAAACGAGTACTCCAGACAATCTACTTCAAGCCAACAAGACAACTGCCAGTGCCGATGCTTACCCAGCCAGGCAAAGTACAGTGCTATCTTCTCTCCATAGCACTCTCGGATGTGGTCCAGAGGCTGGAAGTTCTTCCAGCTGGCCCAGCAAGCACAGTACTGGTGGAGGATCTGCCTCATGCTCAAGGACTGGGAGTCCACCGCCTCCCCCTCTGGGACCTCAAATGGACCCCGCAGAGGCAGACTGTGACTAACTGTTCAGGTTTGGGGTTACAGTCAGAGTCAAAGGTGCCATGCACATTGCGACTTGACATTCAGGGACATGAGACGTCACAACATTTATGTCCCGTTTCTGACAATATGACATACATTTCAAATACAGTGTTACCGAAGGATGTTCGTAGGATACAATTACATTATGCAGTTTATTTTATACAGAAATAATGCAAAGACATTGACTTTGGTCATCAAAGTACCCTTCCAGATTAATGTAAGATTTAACATTACAGAGTCCGATTCATAAGATTAGTGAGATTTTGAGTTATGTTTATCAGAAGATCCCTGGGTGTGGGAGTACAGAAATTAAATCATATGCACATATACAGTGCATTTGGAAAGTATTCATTTTGAATGCCAAGCGTCATGTCTGGAGGAAACCTGGCACCATCCTTACGGTGAAGCCTGGTGGTGGCAGCATCATGCTGTGGGGACGATTTTCAGCGGCAGGGACTGGGAGACTAGTCAGGATGGAGGCAAAGATGAACAGAGCAAAGTACAGAGAGATCCTTGATGAAAACCTGCTCCAGAGCGCTCAGACCTCAGACTGGGGTGAAGGTTCACCTTCCAACAGTACAACGACCCGAAGTAAAAGACAACACAGGAATGGCTTTGGGACAAGTCTCAGTCAGAGCCTGGATTTGAACCTGATATAACATCTTTGGAGAGGACTGAAAATAGATGTACAGCAACGCTCCCCATCCAACCTGACAGAGCTTGAGAGGAGAAACTCCCCAAATACAGGTGTGCCAAGCTTGTAGCGCCATACCCAAGAAGACTCGATGCTGTAATCGCTGCCAAAAGTGCTTCAAGAAAGTACTGAGTAAAGGGTCTGAATACTTATGTTAATGTGATATTTCATTTTTTTCATGTTTTTTCTTTGTCGTTATGGGGTATTGTGTGTAGATTGATGAAATTGTTTTTTCCCCCATCTATTTTAGAATAAGGCTGTAATGTAACAAAATGTGGAAAAAGTCAAGGTCTGAATACATTCCGAAAGCACTGAACATATTTGTTTTAGGGAAATTGGTTGAACTGGGAAATAATACAAGCCTAAGAGATCCACATCTGGTACTGGTAGCATATTGGTTTTATAGTTGCCACCTGAAATAGTCTGTTGTATGGCAATGCTCAGTTGAAAGGTCTGCTCTGTCATTTGTTGAGTTTTTCCAGCAAGTTAACAAAGATTTAGGTAACACAATGGTCTCTAAAAAGGAACATGGGTGATTAATCTCTTCTATTCAGTGGTGTAAAATATTTAATTAGTACTTTAAAGTACTACTTAAGTCGTTTTTGGGGGGTATCTGTACTTTACTTCACTATTGATATTTTTGACAATATTTACTTTTACTCCACTACATGTACTTTTTATTCCCAAATATTTTCCCTGACATCCAAAAGTACTCGTTAGATTTTGAATGCTCAGGCAGAACAGAATTACGGTCCTATCAATATAACGTGTTGTCATCCCTACTGCTTCTGATGTGGTGGACTCACCTAACACAAACACTGCATTTGTAAATGATTGGTTTTTAAATTGCGCCGTCAGGTTTGCTTAATATAAGGGAATGACAATTGAGAATGACAATTAAGTACTTTTTCCACCACAGTACTTAAGTACATTTACAACCAGATACTTTTACGTGAGTCATTTTCAATTAAGGTATCTTTACTTTTACTCAAGTATGACAATTGAATACTTTTTCCACCACTGCTTCTGTCCCTGACCATCATGATTTTAAACTTATCCTCTCTAATCTAAGTTATTTAATGAAATATGTTACCTAATAATTTTGTAGCCATTAGTTCAGTGGCTGGTTGACAATTGTGGGAGATTGTTTCTTGTTTTGCTGTTTGCATGACGAGACTGTCTAGTTCGTTTGTTTTTTGTATACGTTGTTTGTGTTTTTCCTTCTTCACTAAATAAAAAGATGAGTATACATTTTCCCGCTGCGTTTTGGTCTACACCCTACGACACCCGTGAGAATCTCTCACCAAACACGGACCAAGCAGCGGAGGAGGGAGCAGCAACAGATGGACTGTCGGGAGTCATGGACCTGGGAGGAGATTATAGCCGGAGTGGGCCCATGGAGGAAGGCGAAAGAGGACCGGGAATGTTACAGGGGAACACAGTTGGCGTTCTAACCAGAGAGGCAGCCCCAATAAAAAAAAATTGGGGGGGGGGGGGGGGGGCACACGGGTAGTTTGGCTGGGTGAGGATTAAGCCCCAAGCCAAATCCCCGTGCTTTTGTTAAGCAACCTATGACTGGACAGGTCCTGTGCTTCGGGTTAATGCGTACTGTGGCGAGACCAAGTATCTTCAGGCTGGTGTGCGCATTGCCAGCGCCCCGCATTTGCCAGGGGGAAGTGGGCACCCAGCCAGTACGGGCGGTGCCAGTCCTGCGCTCGAGACCACCAGTGCGCCTCTACGGTCCAGTGTATCCTGCTCCTCGCACTAGCCGTGAGATGCGTGTCTCCAGTCTGGCACATCTTAAGCCAGCACCACGCACCAGGCTTCCAGTGCATCAGCCCAGTCCAGTATGTCCTGTTCCAGCTCCTCGCACTAGCCTTGAAGTGCGTGTCCCCAGTCTGGTACCTCCACTACCAGCCCCACGCATCAGGCTTCCAGTCAGTCTGCACAGCCCGGAGCTCCCAGAGTCGCCCTACAGCCCGGCGCTCCCAGAGTCGCCCTACAGCCCGGAGCTCCCAGAGTCCAGTCCAGGGTCTACAGTGCAGGCTTCAGGCCGAGGTATTCAGTGGGGGTGGACTGCTCAGGTAGGGGACTAAGGCCTAAGCCTCCTCCACTGTAGGAGGTTTGGGGAGGGGGGGTGGGGGGGTGTAGCACGGGAGCCGTCGGTGACGGCAGCCACCCTCCCTTCCCTCCCTTTAGTTTAGGGGGTTATTTTTGTAGGTTTTTTTGTAAGGTGCATCTGGGGGTACTGTCACGTCCTGACCAGTAAAGGGGTTATTTGTTCTTATAGTTTGGTCAGGACGTGGCAGGGGGTATTTGTTTTATGTGGTTCAGGGTGTGTTTGTGTTCATGTAGAGGGGGTATTGGCATGGCACTTGCGAGGGGCTGGAATCATTTTCACCGGACTGTGTGCGCGCATAGGCGAGATCGTGCGCACTTCCGCATAGTACGGTGCTCCTCTGATCCGCTGTTCCCCACAATAAGCACGGTGGTTTGGCTCCGGTCTACCTGACCTAGCCAATAACCCCGTGTGCCCCCCCCCCAAAGAAATTCTGGGACTGCCTCTCAGGTTTAATTGCCAACCGCGTACCTATATAAAACTGTTCCTCTTCTCTTCGTTCCACTTTCAACGTTCCTCCCTCGCTGTCTCCACCTGTTTCCATGGCAGGGTCTTGTCCCCTGTCATTATCTCCTCCCATGTCCACGATGTTCGCCACTCTCTTCTCTCCCTGGCCCAAGATCCTTGCTCCTCAAAGTCCACCTGTTGCTCCGTCCTCCGCTGCTTGGTCTGGGTTTGGTGGGAGATTCTGTCACGGGTGTCGTAGGGTAGAGACCAAGACGCAGTGGGAAAATGTATACTCATCTTCTTTTATTATGGTGAAGAAGGGAAACACATACAACGTATACAAAACGAACTTGACAGTCTTGTCAGGCAAAACAGCTCAACAAGAACAATCTCCCACAAAACCCATGAAAAACAAACTCCTAAATTATAGGACCCTCAATCAGAGGCAACAATAACCAGCTGCCTCCAATTTAAGGTCCAACCCCAATAACCTAAACATAGAAATACAAAAGACTAGATAGAACCATGACTAACAAACCCCGGACTAATAAATCAAATACCCCTCTACCTAAACATACACAAAACACACCCTGAACCACATAAAACAAACACCCCCTGCCACGTCCTGACCAAACTACAATAACAAATAACCCCTATACTGGTCAGGACGTGACAGTCCCGTGGGTTCTGGGACCATGTGAACGGTCCCCTCTGCCTCTGGTAGTCTTTTCTTCTTACCCCGTCGGGTGTGGCATCTCATCGGTGCACGTGTCCGCGGCCACTTCCGTTGCATGCCCTAATGAACACAACCCTGGTGGTATAGTCTAGTCTCCCTGGCAGCCCTGTTTCTACTATCAAAGCTCAAAATTGACCTTAAAAATCACTAAAGTTAAGTTATTTTGACTTCAGTTTTTAATTTCAACAACTCATCTCCAATAAATGTGGGCCGGTAGCTTGTAGCATAATGTTCCACATAGGAATAAAAAAGCCTATGTAAGTAAATAAGTAAAATGATGGCTTTCTCTTCACCAGGCTTTAATACAGTTCAGATAGTGTGAAAAGTATATGACTAGATGGCTGAAGAAAGAAGAGAATTGTGGATTGACAGAGACAGACAGGTACACAGCACATTAGACCAAATAGAGAACACTTAATGGCATTAGCTGGCTAATTAAAGGCTTTTACACCCTTTCAAGTTATAATTTTTGCTTGCACTTTAAATATAGACATGTGTATTTCATGAAGTAAATATTTAAGGCTAACCCCGACCAACCCTCTATGTGTAAGCATAGACTTCTAACCCCTGGCCTTGTGTACCTCGTCATGGAGTTTTGAGGACACAACGCTCAATTCTAAATGTGTAGTGCATAATAGACATAGCTAACTCTCTGTGTTAGATACTTGATTCCACAAAATGTACGATATTGACCGTTATAATGAACTGGGAGGATGAATCATCAGCATCCTTTATTGTTGTGAAATTGAATGGCAGATTTTTCCAGGGCAGTTCACCTAACAGGAGAGATACAATGGGATTGTCCTGTATGGGTTAGGATTTGGTGTATAGTGTGGTGGGGTGCAGTACTCGTATGCTCATGAGTAATGACACATCTCCATGTCTTCTAGTGAAACAACTTTGCAAAGTGCAGACAGGAGCAAGTAGAGATAAAACAGCAACATAGCTTGATTGAACAAGAGTCCAACAATATCCAGATTAACAAAGGTATCCTGTACCCACCCTACCTCACGAAAAGACAGTCTGCAGCACTTTGGAGTAGAGGATATACAAACAAGGAGTTCTTTAGGAACATAATTCTTCTTCAACATATCCAATCATTTCAAATTTGTGTTTTTTTGGGAATGTGAGGTGAAATCACTGCAGCTGACTTGACATTGTTGATAGTCCAACGTAAGTGGGGATGAAGTTTCAAAGCAATCTGCAAACATATGCACACTATGCACAGATGCACCCACGAACAGGCACACACCCATACAAGCTCAATCACACACACACGCACCCACACAACCACAAGCATACACACACACATGCACAAACTGTCCTTTTGCAATGAATCTGACAGCTTAAACACAGTAAACATCAAACAAGCTTCGAAGGCTGTTCATACACACATACGGAACTTCACTCCCTTAGCGTACAGAGAAACAAAGAATCAACTGGACACTAGGAAAAAAATAAAAATAATAATATCTTTGGCAAAAAGCAGTTTTAAAAATGAGAATGTCATTTTAACTTTGTCAACTTCAGAATATGCCAATAAAAAACAACAACAACTACTAAAACACACAGGTAAGCAAGTGGTGAGTGTCCCTACAACCGGAGTCACAGCCAGTCCAGCACTGTCTGTAGGTCCCAGATGGACCTCTGCTCATCTTGTGGTTGGATGCTTCAGTGTGACGTTTCCTTTAAATACAGATCTACGATCAGCTTTTCCTCCCCTATTCCTAATCTTAACCATTATTGGGGAAAATGCTAATTTGAACCAAGATCAGCATCTAGGGGCAATGTCACCCTACTCCTGGTTGGATCAACATTGTTAAGTGGCTTTCCTATGTATCCTTTCTATGTACTCAAACTGCTCTCCACCAATGTTTAAGAAATGGGATAGCTATATGCAATATGGTGGCAAGGCCTATCAGTAGGCTTCAATATTGCCTTCACCTGTCCATTGATTTTGTATATGACGATTTTGATTTTGTATATTTTGAATATTAAGATCCTTGCCCCTGCTATGAGGTCACAGTGAAGCACATTCTGTGGATTCATTGTGATGTCACAGAGCTGAGTGGTGTCTGTGAGGACCCACAGAAGCCAGTGCACTTCCTGTGAAGCAACAGAGAAAGAGGGAGAGCTGAGTCTATATGGCTCCATCAGCCACATTGTACTATGTGTATACTATATAAGGAATGCAGGCCGGAAGCAGTGGTGCTCTCTTGTGGAAGCCTTATGTGCCTCAAGGCAAGTAAGTAATATAGGGATGACATTTGAGATAAAGCCATATACAATGTTCAATCACAGTGAAGTTTCTGCACTTCCTGTGAGGTCATAGAGGCAGCTGAACCCATCCTGTGATGTCACAGCCAAGTTTCTGCACTTCCTGCGAGGTCACAAAGGCAGCTGAACCCATCCTGTGATGTTACAGTGGTTTCAGTAAGAGCCCTCAGTCAATAGAGGGCTCCGGTTTAAATTGTAAACAGGACACACAGCGAGTACAGCGACAACACAGTGGCATAGAGAAAGGGGAGGGGATAGACAGTCTATAGTGGCTCCTCCTCCCCGGCCCCCTACCAAGTCCAGCAAATAATAAATAAAACATGCCTTTGTGCCCCACCAGTGGGGGGTGGGAGGGGGGTTGACTGGGGCATGGAGAAAGAGGAAAAATACCATAACACTGGAATTACAACATTTCTCTCCACGTGCCTCCCTCTCGCTCACCTGAGTCTGTCCTCCTCTACCTACAAACCACTAGTAATCCAGCATCATGTACAAAGAAAAGAAAACTAGAAGAAAAAACGTCAGATGATTAGTTAGAGGTTCTCTTCCTCTTCCTCTTGATTCTCCAAGCAGCTTCCACAGACAGCACCCCCCACTGGTTCTCTAAGGCCCTACCACACCACGCAGCGGTGACCCGAGTTCATAGGGGAGCCAGTGGGGCATTGGAAGTGCTCAGCAAAGTCTGGCGAGTTGGAGAGGGTGCCGATGACACGGTATTTTGGGGGGCTGTGGGGGTCCGTCATGAGTCCTTCGTGGGCACTCTCCGGGGTTCGCACGGAACACCACACCTGAGAGGAAAAGAAAGGGTCTCCCGATAAATAAAACAGGCATTAGCTAGATTATTCTCCTCTCTATCTTTCCAACTGTTGCATATTATACTCATTCTGTTTCGAAAATTGTGTTTTATTTGTTTGTACTAACGTCTGTCCATCCACTTCTCCAACAGTAGTTGTAATATTCCACTCTTACTTTCACCCCCAAATGCATGTGAATTCCCTCTCATTTCACCCCCTTGTCTTATTTCATGATGTAGGACCAGGAGTTCATCCTGAGAGCGTGACCGGACTAGAAAAACTCGGGCCCCTAGTTTTATAGCTTATGATATTGTCATGCAAACCCTGAGCCCTAATCATGAACTTTATCAGGATGTGTGGAACGCATCTTGTTGACACTCCCATCACCTACCTGGGCAAATCCCACAAAGAATAGTTGGTCATTGGTCAGGTTGACCGCTGGCAGCCTCTTCTCCTCACCATTCTCCTGCACCCACGCCTGGTACGCCTGAACACAACAGGACATTTTTTTAATAATAATAATAACATTATCCGCCACTCTGGTGGCCCTGAGGTGAAGTATAGTAAGACTATTGTATAGTATAATAACAGTCATGCTGTCCAGGATCCCACCACTGACACCATGTGAAATAACACCGAAATAACTGTAGTAAAAACATCATAGTAACTATGCAATTGCTTTATAAATACATAGCAATGGATTTGGCAGTAATGGGTTGAGCTATAACTGCTCAACCCCATTACTGTTACAAAATAACTGAACTTTACTACAGTTAATAATTATTACAGTGATAACTAAGTTACTACATAGACAGTATGTGAGCAACTAAATGTAATGCATTATCAAGTAGGGAGACCTACTCACCTTATAGGCTGCCTTTAGGCCTCCGTTGTCAGCAATGTTCTCTCCCAGCGTCTGCTTGCCATTTATATGCTCCCCATTGATTGTAAACCCATTGTACTGCCCCACCATGCATTCCGTGTGGTTCTTAAATGCTTCCACAGAGGAATTTTGCCACCATGGTCGAAGGTTCCCGTCTTTGTCGTATTCCCTGCCTGATTAAGGAAAAATCATCTTTAAAAAATGCAAAATCTTTACAAACATGCACACCTAGTAATCATTTCTGTGCATGCATGCGAGTCTGTGTTTGTCAGTTGGTGTTTTGTGAGGATGCGTCCATGAGTTCTGTGGAATCTGTTAAATGTGGACACCAACCTTGGTCATCAAAGGCATGAGTGAGCTCGTGTCCCATCACCACTCCGATCCCCCCGAAGTTCAGTGCTCTGCAGAGAATTCACATGGGGTCAGAAAAGCAAGCGAGCACACATACGCGCACATACACACACACACACACTCACTTGGGGTGATCCTGGGCATAAAAGGGTGCCTGAAGGATTCCAGCTGGGAAGACAATGCCATTCTTGGTGGGCATGTAGTAGGCGTTGACTGTGGGAGGGGTCATACTCCATCTAGAAGGAAGGTGGCAGAGATGTGTATAAAAAAGCAAACCTGTGAAAGCTGGTGAGAGTAGGACAACTAATTGTCATTCTGAAATGGGCTTAATGGAATAGTATGTGTTTGATACCGTTTCATTCATTGTGTTCAAGCCAAGACAATGAGCCTGTCCTCCGTGACATCAGACAACACTGGAGCAAAAAGCATCCAAATTAATGTAGTGTTTGACCAGAGTCAAATTTGTGCACTTTATAGGGAATAGAGCACAATTTCTGATCAAATGACGATGGTGATGTTGATAATGATAATGAGTGCAGCTGATGAAGACTCACTGGTCTCTGTTGGGCGGCTTGCGGAGCTGATCGGCCATCACCCTGGCGGAGAAATTGTAGAAGTTGAGTGCGTTCTGGAAGAAGTTTTCTTCCGAGACGTCATACTGTGGAGAGAGACAGACATACAGACAGAAAGACGGGCAATAAAGAATTACTCACTGATTAGAAACATTAAAAGATGTCCTTGTCATTTCACCTTCAACTTGTTTGAAGAAATCAAAGGGTTCAATGAATGGGATTCAATATATGGTGTTCAATCATGACACATCTCAACAAAAGGTACTAACTCACCCCGTCATAAACATCATCCAGTTCTTTGGGTTCCAGGATGAAGTCAGGGAATCCAATCATGTCGTAGATGGCGTCTGCCTGAAGACCAAGAGAGCAAAAGGGATAAGAGAGGGCAAGATGGAGGAAGGGGACAAGAAACTTCCTAGTTTCAATATTTGGAGGTCTGGAAAAAGAGGGCTAACTACTGTATTGTAACCTGTAAACCCATATTACTCCCTCCCTGTCCTCTCTCACATGTGCACAGTTGTGCACAGGTATGCACGTGCGCACACACACAAACAGAAACACATTCTTTCACAGACATAGATAGCCTCTGGCACCCATACATAGCCTATCCAGTAGGTGACATCATCTCTGACCTTGTCTTTGGCTGCCTGACGCGTTTGTTTGTCCATCCACTTGAGGTGATCAAGAGCATCTTTGAAGGCAGTACGGATTTCATTGATCATCCCCTCTGCCTGATTGTGGGGTGAGAGACAGACATTAAATGTAAGAAGCAAGAAAGAGGGAAAGATGATGTAGATCCTTCTCTTACAATTACACTTAGATATGGACTAAATACCCGCGGCGAATTATAATAAAAACCAAGAACACTTGCACGTGACAGTCCATTTCCAACCTATATAAAACTACCAGTCCTTCTTCTGTGCCTCCTCTCTCTCTCCCCTTCCATGTCTCTCTCTTCTACTTGCCCCTCTTTTCTCTACCCAATAACAATCTCTCCATTTTAATAACATGTTTTTTCTCTCCTTTCATCCAGTCTCTACTCTCTCTATATTTGTCTCTCCCCTCTGCAGGACAGGGAACTATTACTAAATTAGTATTTAATTAATTGTAAACATTTCTAATAATTTACAGGAAATATATAAACATAATCTGTACAATTCAGAAGCATTTATAACATTATACAAAACATTTATAAGCATTTAAAATAGATTATTTATGAAAATTATAATAATGTACTAGCAAATAAGATCATCTTATGTTTACCTTTCATTAGGCCTACACATGGTAACCACTAGGGGACAGTCATGGATTGTTCACCATGGTAAAACACTTGAATAGACTCAAATGCAGTTGTGCGCCTATTATACTCACAATCTCTTTGCTGTGTTTATCAAACGTCGCTTTGACAAAGAGTGCTCCCAGGGCGAAGCCGAGCGTGTCATCTGTGTTCCCAATGCAGGTCTGCCATCGAGGTGTGCAGGACTGAGCGAACACACACACACACACACACACACACACACACACACACACACACACACACACACACACACACACACACACACAAACACATACACACGACACACACACACACACACACACACACACACACACACACACACACACACACACACACAACCGAGAGAAGTTTCTCACCAGCTGTTTACTGTGCTGAGGCAGCACGAATTCCTTGCTATGAGCCCAAACAGAATCACCAGGTCTAGTTACCCTGACACAGATTAAGCCTAGTCCTGGACTAAAAAGCCTGCTCAACAGAGAATCTCCATTGAAATTCCTTTTTAGTCAGGGACTAGGCTTTAGCTGTGTCTGGGAAACTGGCCCAAACAAGGTATTTCCTGAAGCAGGGTTATCCCTAGGGCACTACTTTTAACCGGAGCCAAAAGTAGGACCTAAAAACACACCTTCTTGGTTCCATACAGGCTCTCTAGCAGCTTGTCCTGGGCGTTCTCAAAGCGCTGGTCCAGACTGGACGCTCCTTTCTGCACCAGGTTCCAGATCATGTAGTTGTTGAGCAGGCTGAGGGCGGGGAGAGACAGAAGAGACAGGGAGAAACAGGGAGAGATGAGAGGAAGAGGCAACATGAGGACAAGTTGGTGACAAGGATAAGAAAAGAAAAAACAACGACAGTCAATGGTTGGGGCAATCCAATGACTGTGTTTCCTCATGGGCAAAACTGGTTGCAGGGACGTTATTATGACGTATTTGATGATGTTATGGTCAGGTCAGGTTGTATAAGGAATTTTGGTAACACTTTCTATGAAGGCCATATGCATAATGTAGGCCGTCATTGTAAATAACAATTTGTTCTTAACTTGCTTGCCTAGTTAAATAAAGGTTAAATAAAGAAATAAAAAAATGACACAGCAATATACAATACCAGTCAAAAGTTGACACACCTACTCTTTCAATGGTTTTGTTATTTTTTACTATTTTCTACATTGCAGAATAATAGTGAAGATATCAAAACTATGAAATAACACATTTGGAATCATGTAGTAACCAACAAAGTGTTAAACAAATCAAAATATATTTTAGTAGCCACCCTTTGCATTGATGACAGTTTGCACACTCTTGGCATTCTCTCAACCAGCTTCATGAGGTAGTCACCTGGAATGCATTTCAATTAACAGCTGTGTTTGTTAAATTTGTGGAATTTCTTTCCTCCTTAATGCGTTTGAGCCAATCAGTTGTGTTGTGACAAGGTAGGGGTGGTATACAGAAGATATCCCTATTTGGTAAAAGGCCAAGTCCATATTATGGCAAGAACAGCTCAAGTAAGCAAAGAGAAACGACAGTCCATCATTACTTTAAGACATGAAGGTCAGTCAATTCGGGAAAAATTTCAAGAACTTTGAAAGTTTCTTTAAGTGCAGTCGCAGAAACCATCAAGCACTATGATGAAACTGGCTCTCATGAAGACCGCCACAGGATAGGAAGACCTAGAGTTACCTCTGCTGCAGAGGATAAGTTCATTCAAGTTACCAGCCTCAGAAATTACAGCCCAAATAAATGCTTCAGAGTTCAAGTAACAGACACATCTCAACGTCAACTGTTCAGAGGAGACTGTGTGAATCAGGCCTTCATGGTCGAATTGCTGCAAAGAAACCACTATTAAAGGACACCAATAAGAAGAAGAGACTTGCTTGGGCAAAGGAACACGAGCAATGGACATAAGACCAGTGGAAATCTGTTCTTTGGTCTGATAAGTCCAAATTTGAGATTTTTGGTTCCAACCGCCATGTCTTTTTTGTATTGGGGTTCAAACACACCAAAGCACCCACATGACATATAAAACAAAAGATAAAACGGTGAACTATGTTTGTACTGAATGAGCTAAAGATAAAACAGTACATCATATAACATCCCTACACCACCACATATCCATAACACAAAATGTTCTATACCACCATACAACAATATCACAATGTGTGCGTATGCATGTGTCTGCACCTTTGCGTGTGTCTCTTGGAGTTCCATAAGTGTGTATTTTTACTTGCTTTTTCAATATGATTCTACTGCTTGCATGAGTTACCTGATGTGGAATAGAGATCCCTGTAGTCAAGGCTCTATGTAGTACACGTGCGCCTCCCATAGTCTGTTCTGGACTTGGGGACTGTGAAGATACCTTTGGTGGCATGTCTTGTGGGGTATGCATGGGTGTCCGACCTGTGTGCTAGTATTTTAAAAACAGTTCGGTACACTCAGCTTGTCAACACCTCTTACAAAAACAAGTAATGATGAAGTCAATCTCTCTTCCACTCAATAATGTTAGCTCTCTGTGTACTTTTAAGGGCCAGCCGTGCTACCCTATTCTGAGCCAACTGCAAATTTCCCAAGTCCCTCTTGTAGTACCTGACCACATTACTGAACAGTAGTCTAGGTGCGACAAAACCAGGGCCTGTTGGACCTGCCTTGTTGATAGTGTTGTTAAGAAGGCAGAGTAGCGCATTATTATGGACAGACTTTTCCCCATCTTAGCTACTGTTGTATCAATATGTTTTAACCATGACAGTTTACAATCCAGGGTTACTCCAAGCAGTTTAGTCCCCTCAACTTGCTCAATTTCCAAATTATTCATTACGATATGTGGTTGAGGTTTAATGAATGATTTGTCCCAAAAACAATGCTATTAGTTTTGGAAATATTTAGGACTAACTTATTCCTTGCGACGAATTCCAAAATGAACTGCAGCTCTTTGTTAAGTGTTGCAGTCACTTCAGTCACTGTAGTAGCTGACGTGTATAGTGTTGAGTCAACCGCATACATAGACACACTGGCCTTACTCAAAGCAAGTGGCATGTCGTTAGTAAAGATTGAAAAAAGCAAGGGGGCTAAACAGCTACCCTGGGGAATTCCTGATTATACCTGGATTATGTTTGAGAGGCTTCGATTAAAGAACACCCTCTGTGATCTGTTAAACAAGTAACTCTTCATCCACATTACAGCAGGGAGTGTAAAGCAATAACACATACTTTTTTCCAGCAGCAGACTATGATTGATAATGTCAAAAGCTGCACTGAAGTCTAACAAGACAGCCCCCACAATCATTTTATCATCAATTTCTCTCAGACAATCATCAGTAATTTGTGTAAGTGTTGTGCTTGTTGAGTCTTTGTGAGACGCAGAGTAGGTGAACCAATGATCTCCGCACTTGTGGTTCCGTGAAGCATGGAGGAGGAGGTGTGATGGTCTGGGGGTGCTTCGCTGGTGACACTATCTGATTTATTTAGAATTCAAGGCACACTTAACCAGCATGGCTACCACAGCATTCTCCAGGCTGTGTAAGGGCTATTTAACCAAGGAGAACACCGCAAAAGACCAGTCTCAACGGCAACAGTGAAGAGGCAACTCCGGGATGCTGGCCTTCTAGGTAGAGTTGCAAAGAAAAAGCCACATCTAAGACTGGCCAATAAAAAGAAAAGATTAAGATGGGCAAAAGAACACAGACACTGGACAGAGGAACTCTGCCACGAAGGCCAGCATCCCGGAGTCACAGCTTCACTGTTGACATTGAGACTGGTGTTTTGCAGGTACTATTTAATGAAGCTGTCAGTTGAGGACTTGTGAGGCGTCTGTTTCTCAAACTAGACATTCTAATGTACTTGTCCCCTTGTTCAGTTGTGCACCGGGGCCTTCCACTCCTCTTTCTATTCTGGTTAGAGCCAGTGTGTGCTGTTCTGTGAAGGGTAGAGTGCACAGCGTTATATGAGATTTTCAGTTTCTTGACAGTTTCTTGCATGGAATAGCCTTCATTTCTCAGAATACGAATAGACTGACGAGTTTCAGAAGTAAGTTCTTTGTTTCTAGCCACTTTGTGCCTGTAATTGAACCCACAAATGCTGATGCTCCAGATACTCAACTAGTCTAAAGGCCAGTTTTATTGCTTCTTTAAATCAGAACATGTTTTCAGCTGTGCTAACATAATTGCAAAATGGTTTTCTGATGATCAATTAACCTTTTAAAGAGATAACCTTGGATTAGCTAACACAACGTGACATTGGAACACAGGGGTGATGGTTGTTGATAATGGGCTTCTGTACACCTATGTACAGTTGAAGTCAGAAGTTTACATACACCTTAGCCAAATACTTTTAAACTCAGTTTTTCACAATTCCTGACATTTAATCCTCGTAAATATCCCCCGTCTTCGGTCAATTCAGATCACCACTTTATTTTAAGAATGTGAAATGTCAGAATAATAGTAGAGAGTGATTTATTTCAGCTTTTTAATTCTTTCATCACGTTCCCAGTGGGTCAGAAGTTTACATACACTATTAGTATTTGGTAGCATTCATTGCCTTTAAATTGTTTAACTTAGATCAAACGCGTCGGCTAGCCATCCACAAGCTTACCACAATAAGTTGGGTGAATTTTTGGCCCACTCCTCCTGACAGAGCTGATGTAACAGTCAGGTTTGTAGGCCTCCTTGCACGCACACGCTTTTTCAGTTCTGCCCACAAATTTTCTATAGGATTGAGGTCAGAGCTTTGTGATGCTTCAATATATCCACATAATTTTACTCCCTCGTGATGTCATCAATTTTGTGAATTGCACCAGTCCCTCCTGCAGCAAAGCACCCCCACAACATGATGCTGCCACCCCCGTGCTTCACGGTTGGGATGGTCATTATGGCCAGACAGGTCAATTTTTGTTTCATCAAACCAGAGAACATTTCTCCAAAAAGTACGATCTTTGTCCCCATGTGCAGTTGCAAACGGTAGTCTGGCTTTCTTATGGCGGTTTGAGAGCAGTGGCCTCTTCCTTGCTGAGTGGCCTTTCAGGTTATGTCAATATAGGATTCGTTTGACTGTGGATATAGATACTTTTGTACCTGTTTCCTCCATTATCTTCCCAAGGTCCTTTGCGGCTGTTCTGGGATTGATTTGCACTTCTCACACCAAAGTACATTCATCTCTAGGAGACAGGAGTCTCCTTCCTGAGCGGCATGGCGGCTGCGTGGTCCCATGGTGTTTATACTTGCGTACTATTGTTTGTACAGATGAACGTGGTTCCTTCAGGCGTTTGGAAATTGCTCCCAAGGATGAACCAGACTTGTGGAGGTCTACAATTTTTTTCTGAGGTCTTGGCTGATTTCTATTGATTTTCCCATGATGTAAAGCCAAGAGGCACTGAGTTTGAAGGTACGACTTGAAATACATCCACAGGTACTCCTCCAATTGACTCAAATGATGTCAATTAGCCTATCAGAAGCATCTAAAACCATGAAATCATTTTCTGGAATTTTCCAAGCGGTTTAAAGGCACAGTCAACTTAGTGTATGTCAACTTCTGACCCACTGGAATTGTGATACAGTGAAGAAATCTGTCTGTAAACAATTGTTGGAAAAATTATGTCCTAACCGACTTGCCAAAACTATAGTTTGTTAACAAGAAATGTGTGGAGTGGTTGAAAAACTATTTAATGACTCCAACCTAAGTGTATGTAAACATCTGACTTCAACTCTAGATATTCAATTAAAAATCTGCCGTTTCCAACTACAATAGTCATTTACAACATTAACAACTGTATTTCTGATCAATATGATGTTATTTTAAAGGACAAAAAATGTGCTTTTCTTTCAAAAACAAGGACAATTCTAAGTGACCCCAATCTTTTGAATGGTAGTGTTCATCTTACAGACACAGTATATTTTTAATTTGTTATCTTGTTGTTTATTTTTTGGTTTATCTGCCGGCCCCAGCCTCAAACTCAGGCCCTGTGTATAGTTAACCGACCCTCTCTGTCCATTCATCGCCATTTTACCTGTTGTTGTTGTCTTAGCTGATTAGCTGTTGTTGTTTTACCCGTTGTCTTAGCCAGCTCTCCCAATCAACACCTGTGATTGCTTTATGCCTCGCTTTATGTCTCTCTCAAATATCAATATGGCTTGTATACTGTTGTTTAGGATAGTTATCATTGTTTTAGTTTACTGCAGAGCCCCTAGTCCCACTCAACATGCCTCAGATACCTCCTTTGTCCCACTAGTTATGCTGGGTGATCTCACCCAGCATAACTAGCGTGGCCAGAGATGCAACCTCTCTCATCATCACTCAGTGCCTGGGTTGACCTCCACTGTACCCTCACCCCAACATACCCCTGTCTGTACATTATGCCCTGAATCTATTCTACCACGCCCAGCAATCTGCTCCTTTTATTCTCTGTCCCCAATGCACTAGACGACCAGTTTTGATAGCCATTAGCCGTACCCTCATCCTACTCCTCCTCTGTTCCTCGGGTGATGTGGAGGTTAACCCAGGCCCTGCGTGTCCCCAGGCACTCTCATTTGTTGACTTCTGTAACCGAAAAAGCCTTGGATTCATGCATGTTGACATCAGAAGCCTCCTCCCTAAGTTTGTCTTACTCACTGCTTTAGCACACTCCGCCAACCCTGATGTCCTTGCTGTGTCTGAATCCTGGCTTAGGAAGGCCACCAAAAATTCTGAGATTTTCATACCCAACTACAACATTTTCCGTCAAGATAGAACTGCCAAAGGGGGAGGAGTTGCAATCTACTCCAGTGATAACCAGCAAAGTTCTATCATACTTTCCAGGTCTATGCTCAAACAGTTCGAGCTTCTAATTTTGAAAATTAATCTCTCCAGAAATAAGTCTCTCACTGTTGTCCCCTGTTATAGACCCCCCCTCAGCTCCCAGCTGTGCCCTGGACACCATATGTGAATTGATTGCCCCCCCATCTATCTTCAGAGTTTGTACTGTTAGGTGACCTAAACTGGGATATGCTTAACACCCCGGCAGTCCTACAATCTATGATAGATGCCCTCAATCTCACACAAATTATCAAGGAACCCAACAGGTACAACCCTAAATCCATTAATATGGGCACCATCATAGATATTATCCTGACCAACTTGCCCTCCAAATACACCTCTGCTGTTTTCAATCAGGATCTCAGCGATCACTGTATCCTTGCCTGCATCCGCTATGGGTCCGCGGTCAAACGACCACCCCTCATCATTGTCAAACGCTCCCTAAAACCTTCTAATCGACCTGGCCCGGGTATCCTGGAAGGATATTGACCTCATCCGGTCAGTCGAGGATGCCTGGTCGTTCTTTAAAAATAACTTCCCTTACCATCTTAAATAAGCATGCCCCTTTCAAAAAATGTAGAACTAAGAACAGATATAGCCCTTTGTTCACTCCACACCTGACTGCCCTCGACCAGCACAAAAACATCCTGTGGCAGACTGCACTAGCATCGAATAGTCCCCGCGATATGCACGTTTTCAGGGAAGTCAGGAACCAATACATGCAGTCAGTCAAGAAGGCTAGATTTTCAAACAGAAATTTGCATCCTGTATCTCTAACTCCAAAAAGTTTTGGGACACTGAAGTCCATGGAGAATAAAAGCACCTCCTCCCAGCTGCCCACTGCACTGAGGCTAGGTAACACTGTGACCACCGATAAATCCACGATAATCGAGAATTTCAATAAGCATTTCTCTACGGCTGGCCATGCTTTCCTCCAGGCTACCCCAACCCCGGCCAACAGCTCCGCACCCCCCACAGCTACTTGCCCAAGCCTGCCCAGCTTCTCCTTCACCCAAATCCAGACAGCAGATGTTCTGAAAGACTTGCAAAACCTGGACCTGTACAAATTTACATTACATTACATTTAAGTCATTTAGCAGACGCTCTTATCCAGAGCGACTTACAAAATGGTGCATTCACCTTATGATATCCAGTGGAACAACCACTTTACAATAGTGCATCTAAATATTTTAAGGGGGGGGGGGGGTTAGAAGGATTACTTTATCCTATCCTAGGTATTCCTTAAAGAGGTGGGGTTTCAGGTGTCTCCGGAAGGTGGTGATTGACTCCGCTGTCCTGGCGTCGTGAGGGAGCTTGTTCCACCATTGGGGTGCCAGAGCAGCGAACAGTTTTGACTGGGCTGAGCGGGAACTGTGCTTCCTCAGAGGTAGGGGGGCCAGCAGGCCAGTGGTGGATGAACGCAGTGCCCTTGTTTGGGTGTAGGGCCTGATCAGAGCCTGAAGGTATGGAGGTGCCGTTCCCTTCACAGCTCCGTAGGCAATCACCATGGTCTCGTAGCGGATGCGAGCTTCAACTGGAAGCCAGTGGAGAGAGCGGAGGAGCGGGGTGACGTGAGAGAACTTGGGAAGGTTGAACACCAGACGGGCTGCGGCGTTCTGGATGAGTTGTAGGGGTTTAATGGCACAGGCAGGGAGCCCAGCCAACAGCGAGTTGCAGTAATCCAGACGGGAGATGACAAGTGCCTGGATTAGGACCTGCGCCGCTTCCTGTGTGAGGCAGGGTCGTACTCTGCGAATGTTGTAGAGCATGAACCTACAAATCAGCTGGGCTAGACAATCTAGACCCTCTTTGTCTAAAATGATCCGCTGCCATTGTTGCAACCCATATTACCAGTCTGTTCAACCTCTCTTTCGTATCATCCGAGATCCCTAAAGATTGGAAAGCTGCCGCGGTCATCCCCCTCTTCGAAACGGGGGACACTGTAGACCCAAACTGTTATAGACCTATATCCATCTTGCCCTGCATTTCTAAAGTCTTCGAAAGCCAAGTTAATAAACAGATCACTGACCATTTTGAATCCCACCGTACCTTCTCCGCTGTGCAATCCGGTTTCCGAGCTGGTCACGGGTGCACCGCAGCCACACTCAAGGTACTAAACATTTACATTTTAGTCATTTAGCAGACGCTCTTATCCAGAGCGACTTACAGTAGTGAATACATACATTTTTTTTGTACTGGCCCCCCGTGGGAATCGAACCCACAACCCTGGCGTTGCACACACCATGCTGGCGTTGCAAACACCATACTCTACCACGCTCATAACCGCCAAATAAAAGACAGTACTATGCAGCGGTCTTCATCGACCTGGCCAAGGCTTTCGACTCTGTCAATCACCGCATTCTTATCGGCAGACTCAACAGCTTTGGTTTCTCAAATGACTGCCTCGCCTGGTTCACCAACTACTTCTCAGACAGAGTTCAGTGTTTCAAATTGGAGGGCCTATTGTCTGGACCTCTGGGGGTACCACAGGGTTCAATTCTCGGGCTGACTCTTTTCTCTGTATATATCAATGATGTCGCTCTTGCTGCGGGTAATTCCCTTTTCCACCTCTACGCAGACGACACCATTCTGTATACATCTGGCCCTTCTTTGGACACTGTGTTAACTAATTTCAAAAAGAGCTTCAATGCCATACAACACTCCTTCCGTGGCCTCCAACTGCTTTTAAACGCTAGTAAAACCAAATGCATGCTTTTCAACAGTTCGCTGCCCGCACCCGCCCATCATGACTACTCTGGACGGTTCTGACTTAGAATATGTGGACAACTACAAATACCAAGGTGTCTGGTAAGACTGTAAACTCTCCTTCCAGACTCATATTAAACATCTCCAATCCAAAATTAAATCTCGAATCGGCTTCCTATTTCACAACAAAGCCACCAAACATACCATTGTAAAACTGACTATCCTACCAATCCTTGACTTCAGCGATGTCATTTACAAAATAGCTTCCAATACTCTCCTCAGCAAACTGGATGCAGTCTATCACAGTGCCATCCGTTTTGTCACCAAAGTCCCTTATACCACCCACCACTGCGATCTGTATGCTCTAGTCGGCTGGCCCTCGCTACATATTCGTCGCCAGACCCACTGGCTCCAGGTCATCTGTAAGTCTATGCTAGGTAAAGCTCCACCTTATCTCAGCTCACTGGTCACGATAACAACACCCACCCGTAACACGCGCTCCAGCAGGTATATGTCACTGGTCATCCCCAAAGCCAACACCTGCTTTGGCCGCCTTTCCTTCCAGTTCTCTGCTGCCAATGACTGGAACGAATTGCAAAAATCGCTGAAGCTGGAGACTTATATTTCCCTCACTAACTTTAAACATCAGCTATCTGAGCAGCCAACCGATCGCTGCAGCTGTACATAGCACATCCAATCTACCTACCTCATCCCCATATTGTTTTTATTTACTTTTCTGCTCTTTTGCACACCAGTATTTCTACTTGCACATCATCATCTGCTAAGCTATCACTCCAGTGTTAATTTGCTAAATTGTAATTACTTCGCTACTATGGCCTATTTATTGCCTTACCTCCTCACGCCATTTGCACACACTGTATATAGACTTTCTTTCTTTCTTTCTATTGTGTTATTGACTGTACGCTGTTGTTGTTTGTGTCGCACTGCTTTGCTTTAACTTGGCCAGGTCGCAGTTGTAAATGAGAACTTGTTCTCAGCTAGCCTACCTGGTTAAATAAAGGTGAAATAAACATTTTTTTAAAGTCATATGTGCTCCCTCTCCGGCCTCTAGGTCCTCAGGCTGCTCATTATCCCGCACACCAGTCACCATCGTACAATTAGGGGATCTGCTGTTACCTATGTTATGTCAGAAAAAGTCAGTTATAAATTCTTCTGTCGTATTTAAAAACAAGTTGTCATCCAATAGGCTTTGATTCAATTTCCAATATCCTCGACCACGTGGAAACTCTGTAAGAGAAATATATATGCCAATTATGTGATGGTCCAACCGCATTCTGTCCCCATCAACACTTTTTAAACTTTTGGTGCCAGAGAGAATGACATAAGAAAGTAATTAAGACGACTAGCTTGATTGAGCCTCCGCCATGTATACCTCACTAGGTCTGGATATTTAAGCCTCCATTTACAGTTGAAGTCGTAAGTTTACATACACTTAGGTTGGAGTCATTAAAACTCGTTTTTCAACCACTCCACAAATGTCTTCTTATCAAACTATAGTTCTGGCAAGTCGGTTAGGACATCTACTTGGTGCATGACACAAGTAATCTTTCCAACAATTGTTTACAGACAGATTATTTGACTTATAATTCACTGTATCACAATTCCAGTGGGTCAGAAGTTTACATACACTAAGTTGACTGTGCCTTTAAACAGCTTGGAAAATTCCAGAAAATTATGTCATGGATTTAGAAGCTTTTGATGGGCTAATTGACATTATTTGAGTCAATTGGAAGTGTACATGTGGATGTATTTCAAGGCCTACCTTCAAACTCAGTGCCTCTTTGCTTGACGTCATGGGGAAATCAAAAGAAATCAGCCAAGACCTCAATAAAAAAAAGATTAGACCTCCACAAGTCTGGTTCATCCTTGGGAACAATTTCCAAACGCCTGAAAGGTACCACGTTCATGTGTACAAACAATAGTACGCAAGTATAAACACCATGGGACCACGCAGCCGTCATACCGCTCAAGAAGGAGACACGTTCTGTCTCCTAGAGATGAACGTACTTTGGTGCGAAAAGTGCAAATCAACGCCAGAACAACAGCAAAGGACCTTATGAAGATACTGGAGGAAACGGGTACAAAAGTATCTATATCCACAATAAAACGAGTCCTATATCCACATAACCTGAAAGGCCACTCAGCAAGGAAGAAGCCACTGCTCCAAAACTTCCATAAAAAAAAACAGACTACAGTTTGCAACTGCACATGGGGACAAAGTGGGTACTTTTTGGAGAAATGTTCTCTGGTCTGATGAAACAAAAATATAACTCTTTGACCATTATGACCATTGCTATGTTTGGAGGAAAAAGGGGGAGGCTTGCAAGCCGAAGAACACCATCCCAACCGTAAAGCACGGGGGTGGCAGCATCATGTTGTGGGGGTGCTGTGCTGCAGGAGGGACTGGTGCACTTCACAAAATAGATGGCATCATGAGGAAGTAAAATTATGTGGATATATTGAAGCAACATCTCAAGACATCAGTCAGGAAGTTAAAGCTTGGTCGCAAATGGGTCTTCCAAATGGACAATGACCCCAAGCATACTTCCAAAGTTGTGGCAAAATGGCTTAAGGACAACAAAGTCAAGGTATTGGAGTGGCCATCACAAAGCCCTGACCTCAATCATATAGAACATTTGTGGGCAGAACTGAAAAAGCATGCGTGAGCAAGGAGGCCTACAAACCTGACTCAGTTCCATCAGCTCTGTCAGGAGGAATGGGCCAAAATTCACCCAACTTATTGTGGGAAGCTTGCCGGAAGGCTACCCAAAACGTTTGACCCAAGTTAAACAGTTTAAAGGCAATGCTACCAAATACTAATTGCGTGTATGTACACTTCTGACCCACTGGGAACATGATGAAAGAAATAAAAAGCTGAGACACAAGTTTCAAATCTATTTATCATAATATATGTTTGTAAACTCACCATTAAAAAGTACCATAGTGATTGAGTGTCCATATAGCTATACCATGATATTTGCATTGCTACTAATTAAACCTCCAATTGTTCTCCACTATTCACCCGCTAAAACCCCTCCCCATTCCAAGTTGGGTTGTCATCCCAGTGACCGGCAGACCACCGCCGCCCCCCCGGATGCCTTGAGACCGGGACCCATCCCTCGAAAAGAGCACACAGTGCCACCCACAGAACAGCAGAAGATCAACCGCCAAAAGCATTTCCATCGCCCTCACCTGGATTTGCATTATATATAGCTATCAAAAAACATATATACATATAAAAAATATCCTGCGTATCTTAATTTCCATAATTAACTATTAATATTCGTAATAATGCAGGTAGTTCATGCAAAGGATTGTTACCTCTTACCAGGATTGCCATTACAAAAATTACACTTTGGCAAGAAATTATTATTTTAGCAAACAAGTATTGTGATTCATCCTATATTGTCCCTAACATCTTTACTCCCTAGTAACAGTTGTGGGACACACACACACACACACACACACACACACACACACACACACACACACACACACACACACACACACACACACACAAATCCTTTCCCCCACAAACAATCATACACTCAGATGCTCAACAGTTGTTTCATCCCAGAACTCAAGAAAGGATTTGATTTACGAATGCATATAAAGTTGCAGCTGTATGAGAAGGCATGCATAATTTAGCAAAAACAGGCAAAAATGGATTAACCATTGTCAAGTCCTAGCTGATGGAGATCAGATACAACCCCTTCCCCTGAAACACACACACACGCTGATCCCCAGTTGTGACCACATTCCCAAGGATCTCTGTGCAGTCAGACCTCTGATGATTTTGTGCCACCAGATCCTCAATAATATGCCCCCTCTCTAAATGTCCAAGTGTGGCCCCCTCCCCATGGGTTACTGCAGCTAGTGTTGCCAGCACTGTCACTGCCTGAGTGCGGCACCCCACTGGAATTCCCACCGGCTAGGTACAAGGTCTTCAAGGTTCTCAATAGCAGCTTTGAGAATTTCCTTGTATATTACGCTCTCCCATCAGGGGGCTTTGGCTTTGTACGTTACAGCCAATTTTAAAAATCAATCTACACACAAAACCCCATAATGACAAAGAACAACAGGTTTTTAGACATTTTAGCAAATGTATAAAAAAAACACCTTTGGCAGTTATTACAGCCTCGAGTCTACTTGGGTATGACTCTACAAGCTTGGCACACATGTATTTGAGGAGTTTCTTCCATTCTTCTCTACAGATCCTCTCAAGTCTGGGCACTGGCTTGGCCATTCAAGAAAATTCAGATACTTGTCCCGAAGCCCCTCCTGTGTTGTCTTGGCTGTGTGCTTAGGGTCGTTGGCCTGTTGGAAGGTGAACCTTCGCCCCAGTCTGAGAGCAGGTTTTCATCAAGGATCTCACTGTACTTTTCTCCCATCATCTTTCCCTTGATCCGGACAAGTCTCCCAGTACCTACAGCTGAAAAGCATCGCCAAAATCATTTAGCGAAAGGCTTGGCACACGCATACTCAGGCTGACTGGCTCTCATTCAGGCAAATGAGAAATAAGTGCACTCAGGCTATCCAGAAGGCCAAAGTAAGTACCTTAAGGAGCAGTTCTCTCTCTGTGGGTCTAACCCCTAGAAGACCTGGAGTATAAACCCTCCTAACAGCTGCCCACATCCCTTAATGTTGATGTGGTTGTTACTGACAAGAAGCACATGGCTGAGCTCCTTAATCACCACTTCATTAAGTCAGAATTCCTATTCCACTCAGCCATGCCTCCTTGCCCATCCAACATTTCCTCATCTCCCACCACTTCTAATGCAACTAGCCCCGATGCTCCTCCCTCATTTTCCCCTGCCCCGCTACAAAATTTCTTCCTGCAGGCGGTCACCGAGTCCAAGGTGCTAAAGGAGCTCCTTAAACTTCACGCCAAAAAAACATCTTGGTCAGATGGTTTAGACCCTTTATTCTTTAAGGTTGCTGCCCCTATAATCGTCACGCCCATCTCTGACCTTTTTAACCTGTCTCTCCTCTCTGAGGTTCCCATTGCTTTTAAGGCAGCCACAGTTAGTCCTTTATTTAAAGAGGGAGACCAGGCAGATCCTAACTGTTATAGGCCTATTTCTATGTTGCCCTGTTTCTCAAAAGTGATGGAAAAACTTGTCAATAACCAACTGACAAGCATTCTTGATGTCTATAGTATTCTCTCTGGTATGCAATCTCGTTTCCACTCAGGTTATGGATGTGTCACTGCAACCTTAAAGGTCCTCAACTATGTCACCATTGCCCTTGATTCTAAGCAATATTGTGCTGCAATTTTTATTGACTTGGCCAAAGCTTTTGATACGATAGACCATTCCATTCTTGTGGGCCGGCTAAGGAGTATTGGTGTCTGAGTGGTCTTTGGCCTGGTTTGCTAACTACCTCTCTCAAAGGGTGCAGTATATAAAGTCAGAACATCTGCTGTCTCAGCCACTGCTTGTCACCAAGGGACTACGCCAAAGCTCAATCCTAGGCCCCACGCTCTTCTCAATTTGCATCAACAACATAGCTCAGGCAGTAGGAAGCTCTCTCATCCATTTATATGCAGATGATACAGTCTTATACTCAACTGGCCCCTCCTCTGATTTTGTGTTAAACTCTCTACAACAAAGCTTTCTTAGTGTCCAACAAGCTTTCTCTGCCCCTAACATTGTTCTAAACACCTCCAAAACATAGGTCATGTGGTTTGGTAAGAAGAATGCCCCACTCCCCACAGGTGTGATTACAACCTATGAGGGTTTAGAGCTTGAGGTAGTCACCTCATACAAGTACTTGGGAGTATGGTTAGATGGTACACTGTCCTTCTCTTAGCACATATCAAAGCTGCAGGCTAAAGTTAAATCTAGACTTGGTTTCCTCTTTCACCCCAGCTGCCAAACTAGCCCTGATTCAGATGACCATCCTACCCATGCTAGATTATAGAGACATAATTTATAGATCGGCAGGTAAGGGTGCTCTCGAGCGACTAGATGTGCTTTACCATTCGGACATCAGATTTGCCACCAATGCTCCTTATAGGACACATCACTGCACTCTATAGGCATCTGTAAACTGGTCATCTCTGTATACCCGTAGCAAGACCCACTGGTTGATCCTTATTTATAAAACCGTCTTAGGCCTCACTCCCCCCTATTTGAGATATCTACTGCAGCCCTCATCCTCCACATTCAACCCCCGTTCGGCCAGTCACATTCTGTTAAAGGTCCCCAAAGCACACACATCCCTGGGTCGCTCGTCTTCAAAGGTAACCTGCCTAAATGACTACCGACCCGTAGCACTCACATCTGTAGCCATGAAGTGCATTGAAAGACTGGTCATGGCTCACATCAACACCATTATCCCAGAAACCCTCGACCCACTCCAATTTGCATACTGCCCTAACAGATCCACAGATGATGCAATCTCTATTGCACTCCACACTGCCCTTTCACACCTGGACAAAAGGAACACCTATGTGAGAATACTATTCATTGACTACATCCTGACTGGTTGCATCACTGCCTGGTATGGCAACTGCTCGGCCTCCGACCGCAAGGCATTACAGAGGGTAGTGTGAACGGCCCAGTACATCACTGGGGCGAAGTTTCCTGCCATCCAGGACCTCTATACCAGGTGGTGTCAGAGGAAGGCCCTAAAAATTGTCAAAGACTCCAGCCACCCTAGTCTGCTACCACACGGCAAGCGGTACAGGAGCGCCAGGTCTAGGTCCAAGTGGCTTCTAAACAGCTTCTACCCCCAAGCAATAAGACTCCTGAACATCTAATCAAATGGCTACCAAGACTATTTGTAATGCCCCCCCCCCCCCCCTTTACGCTGCTGCTACTCTGTTATTATCTATGCATAGTCACTTTAATAACTCTACCAACAGTGGTTCCTCCTTTAAAAGTTGCATCATACTGCAGCACACCTTGCGGGTTGCTGCAGAATTCTAAGGCACGTTATTTAATTGTCAGACATTTTTACTATTAATGCTAGTTAGTGCTAGTTATACCACCAGAGGGCATCTTTGAGAAGCATTTGATAGTCTTCTATATTGGCATTACTAGAGAATTTAAAAACTTTTTCGTAAGAACATAGTATATGGGATTGATTAAGAAATGTAGCTTCATTAATTTGGTTAATATTATGGTGTTTCTATTCCAAGATAAATGGAAAACGAAACCCTATGGCACTGTACAATGTGGCAGTCGGGAGTAGATTACAGTACTAAGAGCATAAGAGGATTGGAGGATTCTTAATTAATATCTAAGGGACATTTTTTGGTAGGGCAAATCTGATCTGTGAGAATATCTAAGGTGCTTTTATATAATTCTAAATGAATTAATAATAATAATCGCTTTGTTTAAAAAATAACTATATTTTGGAGACTTCGTTTTCATTTAACCTAGAGTGAGCGAGAAAAAGGCCATCCATGAGCATGGGGTGAGACATTCTCACAAATTTTTACATCGAGCCAGTTTGTTATTTAGAATGTTTTATTTCTGTTTTTAGAGGGAGAGAAACCAAAAGCCACCTTATGGGTATCCCGGTGGCAGCCGGCACGGGTATCGAACAAGCATCAGTAGCAACGCAGTTTGCACTGCGATGCAATGTCTTAGACCGCTGCGCCACTCGGGAGACCCCAGCCACAAAGTTTTTAATGCTGATCAATTAGCCTTGCAACATAGAGAGGTGTTGGTAAGCATATATTATCCTGCTAATAGCCCATAATGGGCTATTATAATACTGTACATGGTGTCCAGGTCAGGATAACCAAAACATTTATTTATTAACCCCTGTGCGGCATCCAGGGAAAAATCATATCGCCATTAGCATAACAAAGTTTTATAATTAAAAAAATATATATATATTCAAATTCTATCGTTTTATAGATACACCTCTCCTGAATCGAACCACGTTGTCCGATTTCAAAAAGGCTTTACAGCAAAAGCAAAACATTAGATTATGTTAGAGGAGTATATCGTAAAAGTAGCCACATACCATTTTCCGACCAACCACATGCATCACAAATAACCAAAAAACAGCTAAATGCAGCACTAACCGTTGACAATCTTCATCAGATGACACACCTAGGACATCATGTTACACAATACATGCATTCTTTTGTTCGATAAAGTTCACATTTATATATAAAAACAGCATTTTACGTCGGTGCGTAACATTGACTAACTATTTTCCCTCAAATGCATCCGATGAAACAGAGCTTCAATTTACTAAATTACTATTCGAAAACATTTTGAAAATGTAATATTGTCATTCTAAGATTTATAGATGAATATCTCTTGAAAGCACCTGTAATGCCAGATTTAAAAATAACTTTACTGGGTAATCACACTTTGCGATAAAAGGGGATGCGATACTCAGAACAATAGGCTAGCAATAGCAATAGGCTAGCCATCTTGGAACAATCGCATATCACATCTAGTCTTGTATACTATTGTCAATAATCCCTTACCTTTGGTTGTCTTCATCAGAAAGCACTTCCAGGAATCCCAGGTCCACAACAAATGTATTTTCGTTCGAAAAAATGACTCCTTTATGTTCCAAGAGCTTGTTCTTGTTAGCGCGTCTGAAGGCTGATCCAAATGCTTCGTCGGCCACGGGACAGCCATTTCGAGAAAATGCATTTTTTCCCCATTTAGGTTCGTTCAAACATGTCAAATGTTGTATAACATAAATCTTCAGGGCGTTTTTCAACGAGAGCCAATAAGATTTGAGGGGGACGATTGCATTGTGTTTCAAAACGTTTCGAAAGGGGAGGGTAACCAGGGGCGCCGGCGTCATAATGGTGATGGCCCTCTCCGTGTGACCACGTTCCACAGCGTCTCATTCATTCAATTTTAACAGTAGAAGGCTCAAACCAATTTGTGAAGACTGGGGACATCTAGTGGAAGCAATAGGAAGTGCTCAATGAACCATAGCTCACGGTGTGATTAATAGGCAATGTGATGAAGTTGAGTTCGCAATTCAGAATTCCACTTCCTGTTTCCATCTGTCTCGGGGGTTTTGACTGCCATATGAGTTCTGTTATACTCACAGACACCATTCAAACAGTTTTAGAAACTTTAGGGTGTTTTCTATCCACAAGTATTAATTATATGCATATCCTAGCTTCTGAGTTTGAGTATGAGGCCGTTTAAAATGGGCACGAATTTCTTTCAAAAATCGCTTTAGCGCCCCCTATCCTAGGGGAACGCCAAGAGGTTAAATACTATCAGAAAGAATGTTGGTACTTATTTTGATGCAAAGCCATAAATTAGTGAGTAACTCAGCTTTATGTAGGTGCTGAGGCTATATGACTGTGCCATCAACTTGATTATTTAGCAGACATCACTTGCTTATATTCAGTCAACATATATCTTAAGAATATCATGGAAAAAATTTTAACATTTTAGTTTCTACATGCTTGTCTCAGAGCAGCACGAAACGGTGCTGAAATAGTTGACCACAGAGGGTAGGCTATAAATAACTATATTTTTGAGAATAGTTCGCAAAAAAAAAATTAAAGTGAGTGATTGTAATCTGAATAAAGGACTAAATAAAAAAAATTTAAAACAAAATGAAAAACAAAATGCCTCCAGCTGTCCATCACTACTGTAAATAAAAACATAGAATAACCAAAGAGGTTTTAATATAATTATAATGCAGGGTTAATAATACTTTTCCTCCTTCCAATTGTTAAAGGTTCCAAATGATAAACTTTTTTTAATCAATTAGTATATATTTGAGTTAAAAACAATATTTGTTGTATTACGTGTTGTCTTTTCTGGTGGATTAAACTACCATCACCTCATGGGTCTCCCGGTCGCGGCCGGCACAGGTATTGTACCAGCATCTGTAGCAACGCAAGTGTCTTAGACCGCTGCGCCACTCAGGCGCCCTAATTGTAGTCTAAGTTTCTCTTAGAATAAAAACCTTAGTGTAACAACAGTTTTTGTAAGTAATACTGACGAGTAGTAACAAAAAAATAAGTGTATTTTTAGAGACACAGTAGTGCCTTGAGACCCAAAAGCATAATCAGTGCACTAACTCCACCTTGCGCTGGTCTGGAGCAATGAAGTAGTGATGCAGGGTAGTTGAGGTAATATGTACATGTACAGTGGTTGCTCAACTAAAGGTTTTGCGACTATGCTGCGGGACTTAGAGGTAATTTGTGGTTTAGTACCACAAATTACCTCTAAGTCCCGCAGCATAATCGCAAAACTTTTAGTTGAGCAACCACTGTACATGTACATATTACCTCAACTAACCGGTGCCCCCGCACATTGACTCTGTACCGGTACCCCCTGTATATAGCCTCGCTATTGTTATTTTACTGCTGCTCTTTAATTATTGGTTACTTTTATCTCTTTTTTTGTATGTATTTGTCTTAAACTGCATTGTTGGTTAAGGGCTTGTAAGTAAGTATTTCACTGTTGTATTCGGCGCAAATTTTATTTGATTTACTTGGTTGTAAAAGAGACCACTTAATTGTAATCTGGTTATATGATGTCTTGTCAATCAGAAAACCAGTTTACAATCAGAAAATCACATCATAAAGACGTGCCAAATGTTGTCCTATGGGGGGTGTATTATAGCAGGTTCGTGTTTTTTGTCATGAATCTCGTTCTGGAGGCAGCTCTGCAAAATTGTCAGTTGCTGGCACAGCCACAAAGAAATGACATTTTAAACCTAACCTTGTGTAGCAAAAATCACACAGTTCTGCCTCCAGGACAAGACATGACAAAAAACTGGTAGTGCAGGAGTTTTTCCTTGTCAGGTCATCCGGTCAGGAAAAACCTCTGTCCCTTAATATGGTGCATGGCTGCCCATTCAGCTATGTCACAATGTGTTACGGATGGACCTTGGAGTATTTCCTGACCACGTGACCTGACCTTTGGCTGACGGGGGATAAGGACGACCAGGTTGAGTTCCGTCCAGGTCCTTACCTGCGCTCGGTCTTGTTGATCAGGTCAGACACCTGCTGCAAGTACTCCTTGGCATATAGCACCACAGGCTCAGTGTCGTTCAGGTCCAGAGGGGACAGGGCAGAGGACAGGTAGTCCAGCCAGTCCACTGCCGGAGCCAACAGCTGAGGGCGAGAGAGGTTAGAGGTCAGGGGTCACCCTTATGAAAAACAGTTCAACACAAAAACAATGTTTTTAGATATTTTCAGAACTCAAAAGTGTCCCACATAACTGCATCTTTTCATTTAGACACAATTTTGTATCTATTCAATTCATGAGGCATATTGTTGGATCCACACAACAGATCTCAACATTGTTTTGTTTTTTTAAGCAGTGGGAACTAACCACAATACCATCTGGCAAGAACATTAGACTGCATTTTAGGTCTGAAACTGTCTGACAAACTTCGATTTTTTTTGTGTGATTTAGGCTACATTCCAATTCTCTACACTTCTCCCGAAGTTTGCACTAATAAATCCATGAGGGGGAGTGTAAAAGGAATGGACTGGTGTAAGGAATATGGTGGAAATTCCCTCCAGCCATGCTTGATCTAATCCAATGATTTTAAATGCATTCGTTGGAGTGAACAAGTGCACACTTTTGGAGAAGGGTAGAGAATCTGAACGCAACCTTTGATTTGTAAACTGTTCCTTAAAACTAAACCAAATGATCCATAATATTTAGACAGAGAGAGACAGAGAGCGAGAGAGAGACAAAACAGTGAGAGGACCCTGCAGCCCTCATATATTTGCATTCCAGGTCCCAGACGCAATCACAGCCGCCCCTATCCTGGAGGGTCTGTAGGGGTATTACAGTAAAATCCTCAGCCCTCAGCCCCAGACCCACATACCACTGCTTTAATCCAGAACGTGGGAGCCGAGCACAGAGCAGGGAGGGAGAAAGATGATGGGATGGAGGCTGTTGTTTAGTTGTTTGGTCTTTAATGCACAAAAAAAGTACAGTAAATACCAACTTGCCTAGTTAAAGGTTAAATATAATTAAATAAATAGAAATATAGTATGACTACCTGTTTTTCTGACAATCCTTATGATGCATTGTAACATGTTTAAGAATTAGTGTTGTCACAACACCAGAATTTTGACAATATATATTACCGCCACAACAACAGTCACAACAGTCATGACTGCCGTCAAATTCCATGTGACCGTAACTAAGCATCTCCAAAACTGCATTCTGATGCCGGTAGCTAATGGCCTGGAACTCAACGCTCTATTGTCTAATCACTCTGACATCAATGCAAATGCAATTGAAAATTAAATCAAACACTTTATGAGAGCCCTGGCATTCAGAGTTTAAGCGGAATAGTATCACCTGTTGCGCAACGAGAGCCAGCTTCTCAAAGCTGCTTGATGCATGGAATGAAATAAGTGTTCCTATTAACCCATGTTGCCAACATTTCTATGGGTTATGCTATGCAATTATGTGAGAAAACAGAGTTTTGATGGCCTCTATTAAAAATAGGAGGATCCCACCAGTTTTCTATAGCCTAGGCCTACTATATTTATTTCTCAACTTTCCTAAAATAAAGCACGTTACCTACCTGGCTGGCATGAAAATGAACAGTGGGAAAAGCGTTGTCGGATGACGTCTTTTTTTCACCTGCCCCTGTTCTGATAGGTGTATGATTATGGCCCATTCTAAATAAAAAATGATTCTACACATACAGTACCAGTCAGAAGTTTGGACACACCTAGTCATTCAAGGGTTTTTCTTTATTTTTTTTACTATTTTCTACATTGTAGAATAATAGTGAAGACATCAAAACTATGAAATAACACACATGGAATAATGTAGTAACCAAAAAAGTGTTAAACAAATCAAAATATATTTTATATTTGAAATTCTTCAAAGTAGCCACCTTTTGCCTTGATGACAGCTTTGCACACTCTTGGCATTCTCTCAACCAGCTTCTTGAGGTAGTCACCGGTAATGCTTTTCCAACAGCCTTGAAGGAGTTCCCACTGCCATGGTTCCACCTGTCACTATAGTGCAGCAGAGACTGTCCTAGTGGCATTAATGAAACTCAGGTGTGTCCTATTTACTCATTATGATTTCCCTGTTGAAAGAGGTGTGTTTTCTGTTGTCCTTTGCAGAAGCTTGAATTTTTTTCCTGTGTGCGTTTGTTTCCTGAGTGAGTTTGAGACCTAGTGTTTGGTGTTTTTCTAGTGTACTGTGATCCTTTGGCTACCGTTTCTCAGTAAAGTATTTATGTTTATCCTTAACCACTGATTCCTCGTCTGGTCTCTTTTCTGCACCTGGAGCACTGCTGGTGCGGCAGCAAGAACAACTCTCCCAAATGTCAGAGACTCTCCGGGCACTTACCGACTCCCTCCAACGACAGTCTAACCTCAACCCAGGAGGAGTCAATGCCCATGTCTCATCGCCCAGTGCTACAGGCATCGCCATAGTTCCTCCAGGGAACCTGCACAGGGAACCCAAGATCCCAGCCCCCGAGCGGTAGAACGGCCAGGGGTTCAAGGGGTTCCTCACTCAGTGTTCTTTGAGTATTTGAGCTATAGTCCTCTTCGTTCCACACCGATCGGGCCATGATCATCTCTCTACTCTCGGGCAAGGCCCTGGCGTGGGCAATGGCGGTGTGGGAACAGAAGCCACCATCCTGCAACTGCCTATTAGCTTTCACTGCTGAGCTGTGACGAGTCTTCGACCACCCAGTTGGCGGACGAGAAGCGGCCTGCTGACTGTTCAACATCCGCCAAGTGGCCAGACCAGTGGTTGACTTTGCCATCAAGTTCCGCAGCCAAGAGTGGGTGGAATACGGAGGCCCTAGTCACCGTTTTCTAGAGTTATTACATTCAAATTTCAGAGGTATACACAATCTACCCATTACCACCCATTTCACTGATTCAACCCATCCTACAAATGATGACATTCAATTCTTATGAAACAGAGAACCATCTCAACTGTCTCTTCATTCATTCATTCATTCATTCATTCATTCATTCATTCATTCATTCATTCATTCATTCATTCAATCTCTGTTTGTTGATGAAAGGCTCCTCCATGTCCTCCAACCACTAGCATTCCCTTCACCATCTCTCTGCAGTTCTGCTGCTGCCTTGGTGATAGAAGGGCTTAGCAACAGCTCTTGGCAACAGTCACCTTGGCAACCAGGGAAACATTCAAAAACAAAAAAGAGGACTGCAGGAGAGGCAGAGTAGAATAGTCCTCAGAGGATGGATAAAACACAGACAAAGGTGTGAAGAGGCTTTCAGAAGGTGGTGGTGAGTTGGTGTGGGAGAGGCTGCGAGAAAAAGCCATGCATGTTTTGACACTGTAATGGAGACAGAAGAAAATGTGGGAACAGACTGTAATTGATTAATAACAAACTTTACAGCCTGATCTGATGGCATGGGGTTCTGATCCACTCAAAATCCACCTCACAAAAAATCCACATCACATATGTACCTCTCTCTCGCCCCCTCCCTCTCTCATACAAACTCACATCCAAGCAACTGCTTGCACATGGAAGTGCACGTTCTCTCTGTAATCCCCCACCCAACAGACGCATACACACCTGCAGTTCGGCGATGGTGATCTTGTGGTAGATCTTCTCCTCATCGCGAAGTTCGTCCGGCGGTACGGTGATGTTGGCGAGCTCCGTTTCAAAGTCTAGGATCTGCTGCATCTGGCTTTGTGTGGAGTTCTTATCCCCCCCCAATAGCAGGCTCAGCTCCACCATGTAGTCCAGATATGCCTTCAACACCTGGGAGGGGACACAGGATAAGCTCAGGGTCGTGTTCACTTGCCACCAAATGGAAGACAACGGTGCGAAGCGGAGGGAAACGGGGAGGTACAATCTGAATTTGTTCAATGAGAAACGCCCGTATTCATTTTTCATTGCAAACCCTCCACCTAAATTTTGTTTTAGGCCAGCTATAGTTAATGTTAACCAGTGGATGACCATCCTCATTGAATTTAAGAAAAAAACTAATATTGAAACATTTAAAAAAGTTATCCTTTTTAGATAAAACTATACTAAATATGTTCACGTCACCAAATAATTGATTAAAACAAACTGATTTCCAATGAAGGTCTACAGTAGCCTCAGCAGCACTCTGTAGGGTAGTACCATGGTGTAGCCAGACAGCTAGCTTATGTCCTCCTCTGGGTACATTGACTTCAATACAAAACCAAGGAGGCTCATGGTTCTCACCCCCTTCCATAAACTTACACAGTAATTATGAAATCTTCCGGAGGACTTCCTCCAACCTCTGAGCTCTTGCAGCATGAGCTGACATGTTGTCCACCCAATAAAAGGATCAGAGAATGCATCTAGTACTGAAAGCATAAGCTACAGCTAGCTAGCACTGGAATGCATAACATGTGGTGAGTAGTTAGCTCAAAAAGAGAGAAAGACAATAGTTGAACAGTTTTGAACAAAGAGTGAGAGTTATCTATATTTCATAGTATTATTATTTTTTCATTTTCATTTACTTAGCTAGTGTCAAATGTAGCTAGCTAGTTTAGCCTACTTAAACACCTGGCTCAAACAGAGAGTGATGCTATGTTAGCTAGCTGGCTATGGCTATCCAACACTGTCAAGGTAAGCTTTTGGTTGTATTAATGTATTGCCACCGGGCTCGCTGATGTAACTGCTAAACTGATTGCTGCAGACTACACTGTACTGCATGATTGTAGCGGGTTTACTAACGCGTTAATTCTAGTAGCTATGTTGAACATGAATTGACAATGATGTAGGCTGTGTGTAGCGGTTAGCAGTCATGATATGAAGGTTTGGCTTGGAACGTTTGTTTTACCTGGTCACAGACAGCGTTGTGCACTGAAGTCCACAAACGAAGGGAAAAAGTGAAAGGAGGAGAGCCCGTAGATGGATGCAAAAATGTATTATATATACACAATGAGCTGTTTGTATGTGTCTGGTATGAAAGTGAACTGTGTTTGTGTGTGATCTGGGGTGTATTCATTCAGCAAATTCTGTTTAAAAACATTTCTTAAACGGAAGCAAACGAAACAGGGATAAACATACCTGAATTTGTCCAATAGAAACTCTCGTTTTCAACTGTTGGACTAATGATGACACCCTAGATCAGCTAGATGCAGGCAAGAGTGTGCAAGGTGGTATTGAATGTGCCACTGTCAGTCACCTTGATTACTCAAAATTCTCTCGACCTCTGCAGCTACATTGTAAACTTTCATTCATAGGCTAGGTTGTAGCAACCTCGTGATGGGTACAGGGAAAATGTGAGTATCACGTAGTAGCCTAAACCTATCGATGTTACATTGAGCTGGGTGAAGGGAATACGAATGACAGTCATCCAAAATGCTGTAATAGAAATAATATGTTCATTAAAAAAAATCATACTCCCTCATCTTAAACGGCACCGACCACTACTAGTGTTAACACACTTGATTCTAATCAGCTGCTCCTTAGGACCTTAATTAGCTGAATCAGGTGTGTCATAGTAAGGCTGCACATCTAGTTGGTCTCCAGGAGGAGGGTTGGCCACCCCCGGGATAGTCTGCAGACTATAGTAGGGCCAGGAGTTTTTGTTGACAACATGACCTGATCAGAAAAAAAAAAAACTCTGGCTACAGTGACTATAACTAAGGCTCAGAGTTTTTCCAGGTGAAACACAATTTATTAGTCAAAATTCCCGACTCTACTCTGGTGTGGTATAGTCACAAGAGAATGAGAGCAATCAAAATGTAACACTTGCTGCTGGCTTCATTTTCAGTGGAAGGTTTCAGTCTTTCTAGTTTGTTGTAAAGTGACCACCACCTTGCTAAAATAGGCTGGGTTGTGTCAGAGATTTGTGACAGGCTATAGGGAGGGTAAATTAGAATGGAACAACAAGATACACGTCAACGTTTAGATAAACAGATAATGAATGACCCCCTCCACAGAATCTTTTGCAGATACATATGGAGGGGAAACCGCCATCTTCTGCAGACAGTACATGTATGGTGACATGATGATATTTTGTGTTTTAATGATGTTGTGAAGCTTGAAATGCTGAACAAAATTCCTAAGCTTTGGATAATAAATAAACTGGGGAAGACAGGCTCATAGTAATAGCTGGAACAGAATCAATTGAATGGTATCCAACAAATCAAACACATTGTTTCCATTAGTTTGATGCAATTCCATTTACTATATTCCAGCCATTATTATGAGCCATCCTCCACTCAGCAGCCTCCTGTGACAGTAATTTACTGTATTTTAATTTATTATGGTACCTCATGTTGACAGCCATAGGTAGGAAAAGACCACACATGTACTGGCTGGCCCCCACCCACCTGAACATTACTCACCTTCTCATTGGCTGTCTTGTTGAGGTAATAGTCCCGCGAGGGGAGGAACAGCCCCGATTGATCCACCTGGCAGAAATGCATCAACAGGTGAGCAAACACACTACTCATAAGGGATAATGAATTGCAGTGTGCGGAGTCCATTCACTATCATATTCGGCACCTGTTATTATATAAAAGCTTAAAATGTGTGTGTATGTGCACGTGCATGTGTATGTCTGTCTACGTGTGCCCGCGTGTGTCTGTCTGTGTCTATGCATGAATGCCTATGTGTTTGTTTGTGAATGCTAGTACATGTATTTTCATTTAAATAGACCCAGAGCCAGAGCAGCTGACCTGGATGACATTGCTGTTGGAGTTCTTGGGGTCCACGCTGACTCCGATGGTGAAGAAGGGCTGGGCACGGTAGGGGCCCGATACTGTCTTCAGAACCTCCATGAAGTTGTCCTTCTCCCAGGGCCCTGTGATGTTCCAGCCCCCTGTCTGCAAACACACACAGACACACACACTAGAGAGACTCAACGAATACAGAAAAGAGCTGCTATTTTTATGGTAACACTTTGTTCAACACCTTTATAAGCCAAAAAAATGTGTGTTCTTACTTCCACTCACACTACAACCAGCACTGCAGCTGCAATGAATGAGTATTGCAAAGTGTTTCCGATAAACTTGCGTTGTTATTATTAGCGGCTTGTGTCTTTTTTAATAAAGGAATATTTCACTTTCTATGGTCATAGGAGTAACAATATAAATTGGTGCATGAGTGGTACTTGAGTTCCGCCATCAGCTGGAAGACTGTGTCCTCTTTTCTCAGCGGACAGAGGGAGAGCGAAGGGACTGTAAGTCGGGGTGAGAGGCAGCCTCACCGCTGCTCCCTCCCTCCTCTCAGACTGACCATCAGATGCAGGCCATCAGTCCAATAAAACAAAATTATATATATATATATATATATATATATATATATATATACAGTTGAAGTCGGAAGTTTACACACACTTAGGTTGGAGACTCGTTTCTCTCATTTTTCAACAACTCCACAAATTTCTTCTTAACAAACTATAGTTTTGGCAAGTCAGTTAGGACATCTACTTTTTGCATGACAAGTCATTTTTCCAACAATTGTTTACAGACAGATTATTTCACTGTATCTCAATTCCAGTGGGTCAGAAGTTTACATACACTAAGTTGACTGTGCCTTTAAACAGCATGGAAAATGCCAGAAAATTCTGTCATGGCTTTAGAAGCTTCTGATAGGATAATTGACATCATTTGAGTCCATTGGAGGTGTACCTGTGGATGAATTCCAAGGTCTACCTTCAAACTCTGTGTCTCTGTTTGACATCATGGGAAAAATCAAAAGAAAATCAGCCAAGACCTCAGAAAACAAATTGTAGACCTCCACAAGTCTGGTTCATCCTTGGGAGCAATTTCCAAACGCCTGAAGGTACCACGTTCATCTGTACAAACAATAGTACGCAAGTATAAACACCATGGGACCACGCAGCCGTCAAACCGCTCAGGAAGGAGACGCGTTCTGTCTCCTAGAGATGAACGTACTTTGGTGTGAAAAGTGCAAATCAATCCCAGAACAACATCAAAGGACCTTCTGAAGATGCTGAAGGAAACAGGTACAAAAGCATCTACATCCACAGGAAAATGAGTCATATATCGACATAACCTGAAAGGCTGCTCAGCAAGGAAGAAGCCACGGCTCCAAAACCACCATAAAAAAAGCCAGACTACGGTTTGCAACTGCACATGGGGACAAAGATTGTACTTTTTGGAGAAATGTCCTCTGGTCTGATGAAACAAAAATAGAACTGTTTGGCCATAATGACCATCGTTATGTTTGGAGGAAAAAGGGGGACGCTTGCAAGCCGAAGAACACCATCCCAACCGTGAAGCATGGGGGTGGCAGCATCATGTTGTGGGGGTTGCTTTGCTGCAGGACGGACTGGTGCACTTCACAAAATAGATGGCATCATGAGGGAGTAAAATTATGTGGATATATTGAAACAACATCTCAAGACATCAGTCAGGAAGTTAAAGCTTGGTCGCAAATGGGACTTCCAAATGGACAATGACCCCAAGCACACTTCCAAAGTTGTGGCAAAATGGCTTAAGGACAACAAAGTCAAGATATTGGAATGGCCATCACAAAGCCCTGACCTCAACCCTATAGAAAATTGATGGACAGAACTGAAAAAGCATGTACGAGCAAGGAGGTCTACAAACCTGACTCCGTTACACCAGCTCTGTCAGGAGGAATGGGCCAAAATGTACCCAACTTAATGTGGGAAGCTTGCGGAAGGCTACCCAAAATGTTTGACCCAAGTTAAACAATTTAAAGGCAATGCTACCAAATATTAATTGAGTGTATGTAAACTTCTGACCCATTGGGAATGTGATGAAAGAAATAAAACCTGAAATAAATCATTCTCTCTACTATTATTCTGACATTTCACATTCTTAAAATAAAGTGGTGATCCTAACTGACCTAAGACAGAGAATTTTTATTAGGATTTACTCGGATTAAATGTCTGGAATTGTGAAAAACTGAGATTAAATGTATTTGGCTAAGGTGTTTGTAAACTTCCGACTTCAACTGTGTGTATGTATGTATGTATGTATGTATGTATATGTATATATATATATATATAAAAATAAATAATGCACACTTAGGTGTGCCTCACAAGTAGTACAACAAATTATCTATTACCAGTGTGATCATATACAGTGGTCTGAGAAGATCAATATAGGCAGTGCAATTCAAGCATAGCCAATATGCAGTGATAATGTACTGTGTCTATAGCCTACTGCACAAACCTCATTGCTACAGAACTGCTTTTCATTTATTAATGTTGCATAGGCTTGCATTTTGACTCAGAAAGGGATCTTGACTCAAAAGGTTGGTGTCCACTGGCCTAGAGGGAGTTTCCATATACAAGCCATTCCCTTTCAAATCCTTGAAGGATACACACTTTTGGAGAAATGAGAGATTATTGGGATGCAACCTGGTGTGTGTGTGTGTGTGTGTGTGTGTGTGTGTGTGTGTGTGTGTGTGTGTGTGTGTGTGTGTGTGTGTGTGTGTGTGTGTGTGTGTGTAAGGTGGCGGGGTCTGAAGCAAAGCTGACCTTTGCGATGAGGTCAATGAGGGGCGTGGCTCCCAGCTCCTCGATGTGCTGCTCGTTGAGACAGGACAGGTAGTAGAACTGGGTCTTCCTCTCGGCGTCACTGCTGGAGTTGAACGTGCCATTCTCTAAAGAAGTACAGAAAAAGAGGGGGAGGGAAGAAGATGAAAAGATGGATGAGGAGGAGAACAGAGGCTAATGTGATTGTGTGACATGCTCACCAAACCGCACGCATGCATGTTGATGTTGTACCCCACACCAGACACGATCAGGACACGCAGGTTGAAATATCAAAACAAACTCTGAACCAATTATATTAATTTGGGGACAGGTTGAAAAGCATTAAACATTTATTGCAATTTAGCTAGCTAGCTTGCTGTTGCCAGCTAATTTGTCCTGGAATATAAACATTGGGTTGTTATTTTACCTGAAATGCACAATGTCCTCTACTCCAACAATTAATCCACAGATAAAACGGTAAACCGTGGGGCGCTGGTGAGCAGCAACATGTAAAGACACGTTTTCTCGGTGCTCCGATCCAGGGCGAACAATTTACTATTAATACCTCCCCACCATATTAATTTAGTAACAATTTGGAATCAAACCCAATTTACTTTCCTGACATTTTTGGCCTTCTAATCGTAAAATGTCGAGACAACAACGGCCGTGGGCCACAAAGGAGCAGGCCTCTGCTGAAGCCTCGGGCTCAGCTGACACGGACTCTGATCCCCCGAACTAGCCATGGTAATGCGGCTATCATTAAATCTGAACAGGCTGTGCTGGCTAAGGTGGAGTCATTATCCACTGACCTATCCTTGCCACCGAGGTCAACATAAAGTTCGACTTCGTTAACGAAGACTTGGCGCGACTTGACACCCGTCTGAATAGCCTGGTAGTTGGCGCAAATATTTGCTCAGACAAAGTGGTGACACTGGAAGAGGAAGGTTGAGGACCTTGAGAACAGACAGCGCCGGTGGAACGGTTGCATTTTCGGCGTGAGAGATGGACTCGAGACCGTAGGCAGAATGTGGCCTACCCTGTCCATAGCTAAACTGCTACAGGAAATTCTAGGCCTCGATTACACCCCCAGACTTGACCATGCGCACAGAAGCATACAGTCTGCACCGAAGAATGGGTATCCGCCCAGACCCATAGTAGTTAAATTCCATTACCTTCAGGAGAAATAGGATGTCTTCCGTAAGGCAGTGCGACGGGCCAGAATATTCACATTTACCCTGACTACATGGCGGCAGTCATGAAGAAGAGTTCAGTCAACGCGGTGAGGGGGCTCCTACACCGCTGTCTGGACACCAAGTTCGGCATTCCTTACCCAGCTGTACTGAAGATCACTAATCCCTTCTTAAACCCAACCAAGGCCAAAGAATACATTGTCACGCACCTACATCCACAGGAGGACAGGCAACATAATACTAACTAGCCATTGTGGGCACATACTGTGACCCTGCTCTAGCCATGCTAACGCGAACAAGGACCAACTAGTGAATTCTTATCTTGATTAGAAAGGTGCCTCCACCCTGCTGCCCCCCAAAAAATGTCATCCAGTAACTTAACGTTACGAACAAGGATGGGTGACATATTCTCACAAGGACAATATAGTTTGAATAGCATTTTATTTACAATACATGGTGTCGTGTCTTTGGCTATGCCGGATTAAGTTATATGACATGCTATCCTATAAAATCCTCTGTAATTAATATCACCTGATTAGCTAATCATGTAAATGTAATTAACTAGAAAGTCGGGACACTACGGAAGAGTGTTTATAGAGCCGTTATCTTCCAGATAAACTCTTAAAGACTTAGTAATATTTTACATCGATAGCCGTCAATATTAATTGTCACCTTATTTTCAGTCTCATAATGAAAGTTGTAAATTCTTGGTTAAGTTGAATCAGCAAGACAAAATTGGGTTTAATTATTTATTTACTAAATACCTAAACTAATCACACAGAATTACATAGACACAGAATACGAATTATGTCATACAGGAAACGTCCCTGGTGAACGGAACCTGTATGATGGCTGGTTACACAAAGAGAGGGGGTTGGTCTTGAATGAAAGAGCGGGAAGACTGAGGAACAAAAGAAACAGCTATGCTATCGTAAATACAATATCTTATGCATTCTAAATACATTTTTTTTCCTGTGCTGGCCCCCCGTGGGAATTGAACCCACAACCCTGGCATTGCAAACACCATGCGTTGCAAACACCATGCTCTACCAACTGAGCTACAGGGAAGGCCAGTTCTGTACTTGACATGTGTGTCCTTTTAACGCAGAGGCTGCAGACCTCACGTACCGGAACTCGGGGTTACATTTTCTTCACTGACTTATATAGTGGCGAGGGGAGAAGGGTATGTTTCATCGTTTATAACCCCTGTCTCTTCACAGGGGCGGGCCACTGATTAAGCAGGGCACTTTCCTTATGGAAACCCAATTCTCTCATTTGGAAGCTAAAATTACATTTAATCTTCTAACAAACAGTTTCAATATCAAACATTTAAATTGCACAACAATTCCATGTGAATCTGATAACTAAAGTGTGTAGACTTTCCCAGGTACAGTTTATGTCGTCCTGTCATCAGTCATAATGTCTCAGATGACAACCGAACTGACATCCATACTCATTAAGTTCCAACGCATATTTCCAACTGGTTCTATTACTGAAATATGGTTCCTTTCCCCCAACTTGTTTGATGTTCCCAGACTCTCTATATTTAACAAAGGCTATTCAACAGTCCTTCAGTAGGGTCAGAGAGAGAGGGGAAGGGAGAAAGTTATTTATGGGGGGTCATAAACCTTACCCACAGGCCAAAGTCATGACAATGGCACAATTATCTTTTACCAACTAGCTGTGGCTGTACAGCCACGGTGCTAGGTGGCAGGGTAATAATTAGCCTAGTCGCTACCTAAGGGGGACGACGACATATACCACTAGGGGGGACGACATATGCTACCTTTTTATATATTGTTTTACTATACTTTTAATATGCATAAGTTATCTTAGATAACTGAGGTGGTTCCCTCCAGAATCCCTTCCAAGTCTAGACAGATCCAGACTGAAGCCCAACAATATGATTTCAAAATCAGGCGCAGTAATCAACTCATTTCTAGAATCCTATAATTTTTCTGATCAATGCAGGAGCAGCAATCCCACTGCTAAACAGTACTCCTTTTTCTCTCCAGTACACCACTCATACTCCAGGATTGACTTTTTCCTGCTGGACAATAGAATAATTGTCACATCCTGACCAGTAAAGAGGTTATTTGTTCTTATAGTTTGGTCAGGACGTGGCAGGGGGTGTTTGTTTTATGTGTTCATGTAGAGGGGGTATTTGGTTTATATGGTTCGGGGTGGTTGTGTATGTAGAGGGGTATTTGATTTATTAGTCCAGGGTTTTGGTTATTGTTCTATGTTAGTTTATTTCTATGTTCAGTCTAGTCCTTTGTATTTCTATGTTTAGCTAATTGGTGTTGGGGCCTTCAGTTGGAGGCAGCTGTCTATCGTTTCCTCTGAAGGTCCTATATATAGGTATGTGTTTGTCATGGGATTTTGTGGGAGATTGTTTCTTGTTTTGCTGTGTGCCTGACAAGACTGTCTAGTTCGTTTGTTTTTGTATACGTTGTTTGTGTTTCCCTTCTTCACTAATAAAAAGAAGATGAGTATCAATTTTTTCCGCTGCATTTTGGTCTACACCCTACGACACCCGGGACAATAATTCCTTTTGTTACTAATAACCAATATCACAGCATCGTTATCTCAGACCATAGCCCTGTCCAGCTAGATATTCGCTTTCCGGACAGAACTGTGTCACAATGCACGTGGCGACTTGACCCACTACTATCCTGTAGTGCCTTTAAAAAATACATATCAGATCAACTGCACCCCTGACGTGTCTCACTCTACTGTGTGGTAGTCGTTAAAAGCCTTTCTAAGGGGCCGAATTATTTCATACACAGCGTATGACAACAAACAGCACACCAAACACTTATTGGAGCCACACTACCGTTTAAAAGTTTGGCGTCACTTAGAAATGTCCTTGTTTTTGAAAGAAAAGCACATTCTTTGTCCATCCAGTTTGCACTGTTCTTTGAAGGGAGTCTATTCCATGCGAGAAATTGCCAAGAAATTGAAGATCTCGTACAACGCTGTGTACTACTCCCTTCACAGAACAGAGCAAACTGGCTCTAACCAGAATAGAAAGAGTGGGAGGCCCCGGTGCACAACTAACTGAGCAAGAGGACAAATACATTAGAGAGTCTAGCTTGATGCCGATGCTCCAGACACTCAACCAGTCTAAAGAAAGACAGTTTCATTGCTTCTTTAATCAGCACAACAGTTTCAGCTGTGCTAATAGAATTGCAAAAGGGGTTTCTGATGATCAATTAGCCTTATAAAATTATAAACCTGGATTAGCTAACACAACGTGCCATTGGAACACAGGAGTGATGGTTCCTGATAATTTGCCTCTGTATACCTATGTAGATATTCCAGAAAAAAAAACTGCCATTTCCAGCTACAATAGTCATTTACAACATTAACCTGTTAGGGCTAGGGGGCAGTATTGACACGGCTGGATAAAAAACATACCCGATTTAATCTGGTTACCACTCCTACCCAGTAACTAGAATATGCATATACTTACTACATATGGATAGAAAACACCCTAAATTTTCTAAAACTGTTTGAATGGTGTCTGTGAGTATAACAGAACTCAAATGGCAGGTCAAAACCTGAGAGATTCCTTTACAGGAAGTGGCCTGTCTGACCATTTCTTGAACTTCTTTTCCATCTCTATCATTTACTAAGGATCTCTGCTCTAACGTGACACTGGGCTTATGCGCGTGACCCTGACCGCCCCCGCCTTTGGGATTTTTTCCTCTGTTTGCCGAAAAGGAGATTCCCTGTCGGAATATTATCACTTTTCTACGAGAAAAATGTCGTAAAAATTGATTTTAAACAGCGGTTGACATGCTTCGAAGTACGGTAATGGAATATTTAGAATTTTATTGTCACGAATTGCGCCATGCGCGTGACACTTCTTTACTATTTCGGATAGTGTCTGGAACGCACGAACAAAACGCCGCTATTCGGATATAACGATGGATTATTTTGGACCAAACCAACATTTGTTATTGAAGTAGCAGTCCTGGGTGTGCATTCTGACGAAGACAACAAAAGGTAATCAAACTTTTATAATAGTAAATATGATTATGGTGAGTGCTAAACTTGCCGGGTGTCTAAATAGCGAGCCCGTGATGCCTGGGCTATGTACTTAGAATATTGCAAAATGTGCTTTCACCAAAAAGCTATTTTAAAATCGGACATATCGAGTGCATAGAGGAGGTCTGTATCTATAATTCTTAAAATAATTGTTATGCTTTTTGTGAACGTTTATCGTGAGTAATTTAGTAAAATGTTAGCGAATTCCCCGGAAGTTTGCGGGGGGGTATGCTAGTTCTGAACGTCACATGCTAATGTAAAAAGCTGGTTTTTGATATAAATATGAACTTGATTGAACAAAACATGCATGTATTGTATAACATAATGTCCTAGGGTTGTCATCTGATGAAGATCATCAAAGGTGAGTGCTGCATTTAGCTGTCTTCTGGGTTTTGGTGACATTATATGCTGGCTTGAAAAATGGGTGTCTGATTATTTCTGGCTTGGTACTCTGCTGACATAATGTAATGTTTTGCTTTCGTTGTAAAGCCTTTTTGAAATCGGACAGTGTGGTTAGATTAACGAGAGTCTTGTCTTTAAATGGCTGTAAAATAGTCATATGTTTGAGAAATTGAAGTAATAGGATTTTTAAGGTTTTGAAAATCGCGCCACAGGCTGGCAGTGGCTGTTACGTAGGTGGGACGTCCCACCTAGCCCATAGAGGTTAACGATGTCTACACTGTATTTCTGATCAATTTGATGTTATTTTAATGAACAAAAATGTCTCCTCTCCCGAACGGGGAGAGACGCCACCTTCTGTGGACGTTGTGACACAACCGTGATCTGCCCAACAATGTCTCTCTACCAGACAACCTCCATGCACGCTTTGACAACAGCCGGGTGTGAGGGCCGTTACCGACCCAGAGGACTGGGTGATCTCGCTCTCCGAGGCCGATGTGAGAAGGGTCTTTAAAATCAGGTCAACACCCGCAAGGCCACGGGCCCCGACGGTAGTCCAGGGTGCACTCTCAGAGCATGAGCAGATCAGCTGGCAGGCATATTCATGGTTTTCAACCTCTCCTTGTCCCAGTCTGTAATCGCCACATGTTTTAAAATGACCACAATCATCCCTGTTCCTAAGAACTCTAAGGCTTCATGCCACAATGATTACCGCCCTGTAGCACTCCTGTAATCTGAAGTGCTTTGAGTGGCTGGAAATCATAAACATTAACCTGTTGGGGCTAGGGGACAGTGTTTGCACGGCCGGATAAAAAACGTACCCGATTTAAACTGGTTACTACTCTTGCCCAGAAACGAGAATATGCATATAATTAGTAGATTTGGATAGAAAACACTATATAGTGTCCAAAACAGTTTGAATGGTGTCTGTGAGTATAACAGAACTCATATGGCAGGCCAAAACCTGAGAAGATTCCATACAGGAAGTGCCCTGTCTGACAATTTGTTGTCCTTCTGTTGCATCTCTATCGAAAATACAGCATCTCTGCTGTAACGTGACATTTTCTAAGGCTTCCATTGGCTCTCAGAAGGCGCCAGAAAGTGGAATGGGGTGTCTGCAGTCTCTGGGCGAAGAACAGCAGGAGAATTTGTGAGTGGTCAGCCTGGGGACTGTGAGACTGAGAGGCGCGTTCACGAGAATTCTCAATTTTTTTCTTTCAGCCTTTGAATGAATACAACGTCGCCTGGTTGGAATATTATCTCTATTTTATGAGAAAAATAGCATAAAAATTTATTTTAAACAGCGTTTGACATGCTTCGAAGTACGGTAATGGAATATTTTTACATTTTTGGTCACGAAATGCACGTCACCCTTCGGATAGTGACCTGAACGCACAAACAAAACGGAGCTATTTGAATATAACTATGGATTATTTGGAACCAAAACAACATTTGTTGTTGAAGTAGAAGTCCTGGGAGTGCATTCTGACAAAGAACAGAAAAGGTAATCCAATTTTTCTAATAGTAATTCTGAGTTTGGTGAGCCCCAAACTTGGTGGGTGTCAAAATAGCTAGCCGTGATGGCCGAGCTATGTACTCAGAATATTGCAAAATGTGCTTTCGCTGAAAAGCTATTTTAAAATCTGACACCGCGATTGCGTAAAGGAGTTCTGTATCTATAATTCTTTAAATAATTATGTATTTTGTCAACGTTTATCATGAGTAATTTAGTAAATTCACCGGAAGTTTGCGGTGGGTATGCTTGTTCTGAACATCACATGCTAACGTAAAAAGCTGTTTTTTGATATAAATATGAACTTGATTGAACAAAACATGCATGTATAATGTCCTAACATAATGTCCTAGGAGTGTCATCTGATGAAGATCATCAAAGGTTAGTGCTGCATTTAGCTGTGGTTTTGGTTTTTGTGATTATATGCTTTCTTTTGAAAATGGCGTGTGATTATTTTTGGCAGGGTACTCTCCTGACATAATCTAATGTTTTGCTTTCGCTGTAAAGCCTTTTTGATATCGGACAACGTGGTTGGATTAACGAGAGTCTTATCTTTCAAATGGTGTAAAATAGTCATATGTTTGGGAAATTTAAGTTATAGCATTTTTGAGGTATTTGTATTTCGCGTCACGCGATTCCACTGAGGATCTTTCCTATAACGTGACACTTCCTACGGCTCCCATAGGCTCTCAGAGCCCGGGAAAAAGCTGAACGATATCGAGGCAGCCTCTGGCTGAAACACATTATCGCTTTTGGCAAGTGGCCGATCAGAGTACTATGGGCTTAGGCGCGTGCCCGAGTCGACCCCATGCTTTATTTTCTTTCGTCTGTTTACCTAAACGCAGATTCCCGGTCGAAATATTATCGCTTTTTTATGAGAAAAATGGCATAAAAATTGATTTTAAACAGCGGTTGACATGCTTCGAATTTTTTGTCACGAATTGCGCCATGCTCGTCACCCTTATTTACCCTTTCGGATAGTGTCTTGAACGCACAAACAAAACGCCGCTATTTGGATATAACAATGGATTATTTGGGACCAAACCAACATTTGTTATTGAAGTAGAAGTCCTGGGAGTGCATTCTGATGAAGACAGCAAAGGTAATAACATTTTTCTTATAGTAAATCTGACTTTGGTGAGTGCTAAACTTGCTGGGTGTCTAAATAGCTAGCCCTGTGATGCCGGGCTATCTACTGAGAATATTGCAAAATGTGCTTTCACCGAAAAGCTATTTTAAAAATCGGACATATCGAGTGCATAGAGGAGTTCTGTATCTATAATTCTTAAAATAATTGTTATGCTTTTTGTGAACGTTTATCGTGAGTAATTTAGTAAATTCACCGGCAGTGTTCGGTGGGAATGCTAGTCACATGCTAGTCACATGCTAATGTAAAAAGCTGTTTTTTGATATAAATATGAACTTGATTGAACAAAACATGCATGTATTGTATAACATAATGTCCTAGGGTTGTCATCTGATGAAGATCATCAAAGGTTAGTGCTACATTTAGCTGTGGTTTGGGTTTATGTGACACTATATGCTAGCTTGAAAAATGGGTGTCTGATTATTTCTGGCTGGGTACTCTGCTGACATAATCTAATGTTTTGCTTTCGTTGTAAAGCCTTTTTGAAATCGGACAGTGTGGTTAGATTAACGAGAGTCTTGTCTTTAAAATGGTGTAAAATAGTCATATGTTTGAAAAATGGAAGTTTTTTGCATTTTTGAGGTATTTGAATAACGCGCCACGGGATTACACTGGCTGTTGATTAGGTGGGACGCCCATAGAGGTTAAGGAGTGCCTCTTATCCGCTCGCCGTTCCCTTATGCCATAATTTGTACTTCTCAATTGTCAGTCGAAACCACATTTGTTTAAGCAAGTCAACCATATCAGCTATATATTTTTTTAAGGCAGTACATGAGGCTGAATGAACTGTTTCACTGCAAGACAAGGCTCCGCTGAGGTGTAGGATTCACTCCATGGTGCTGAATAGAAAGCTCTGCTGTTGGGACAGCTTTATGTAGGCCCAAACAGTTTGTGGGCACCGTTTGTCACCGTTATAGTGGAATGAATGTATTGTTTAGTGTTGTGTTGTTTAGTGACTTTGCTGGCATTAATCCCCTCAAAAATTGGGGGAGTTTGTCTCACCAACATTTACATGCTAAAATCACCACCGGTACCGGTGCATCAAGTCTGACACCAACAGGCTCTTGAACAGCTTCTATCCCCAAGCAATACGACTGATAAATAGCTAACAAAATAGCTACACTGACCGAGATTACCTTGTATCTTTATTGACCTTTAATTTCTAAATTTGCACTCTCGCTATGCACTCTCACATGGCCCTACACACTCACATACACTGTCACTCCAACATACACACTCCATAAATTTCTCACTCACACATAATATGCACATACAGTTATACTGACTCTACACACCTGCACACCCACTCACATGCAAGCTCTTGCTACTATGTTTATCTTATATCCTGTTGCCTAGTCCCCCTTACCCCTACCTCCATCACTCCAGTATCCCTGTACATGTAAATATGGTATTGGAAAGGACTATTTCCTGTATATGGTATGCTTACTTACTTTATTGTGCATTTCATATTTCTTATTTCTCATGTGTTTTTTTCAAGTAATATATTGTTATTGATTATTGCATTGTTGCCTTCTGAGTTTGAAAGAAAGGCATTTCACTGTACTTGCGCATGTGACATTAAAACTTGAAACTTTACTGTCCGAGACAAACACTAAAAAAACATAATGAAATAGGCTACACAACAGAGGCGTTCCGTGAGTTCCATGTTTGGGGTAGCAGCTTTAAGAGGATCCTGGAAAAAAATATGCCTTTTATAATCACATTTCATGCAATTCTATGACGTATTACGTGTATGGAATCATCATCAGAATTCTTAATAATAGGCATACTACAAAAATTACAGGGTAGGTCTAATCTGCTGATACTGACAAATGAATTGAGGTAATATGTACATGAATGTAGAGTTATTAAAGTGACTATGTATAGATAATAACAGAGAGTAGCAGAAGCGTAAAGGGGAGGGGGGAGGGGGGGGGGGCAATACAAATAGTCTGGGTAGCAATTTGATTAGATGTTCAGGAGTCTTATGGCTTGGGGGTAGAAGCTGTTTAGAAGCCTCTTGAACCTAGACTTACGGTACCAAGCTCTGGTACCGCTTGCCGTGTGGTAGCAGAGAGAACAGTCTATGACTTGGGTTGCTGGATTCTTTGACACTTTTTAGGGCCTTCCTCTGACACGGCCTTGTATAGAGGTCCTGGATGGCAGGAAGCTTCGGCCGTACACACTACCCTCTGTAGTGCCTTGCGGTCGGAGGCCGAGCAGTTGCCATACCAGGCACTGATGCAACCAGTCAGAATGCTCTCGACAGTGCAGCTGTAGAACCTTTTGAGGATCTAAGGACCCATGCCAAATCTTTTCAGTTTCCTGAGGGGGAATAGGTTTGGTCGTGCCCTCTTCACAACTGTCTTGGTGTGCTTGGACCATGTTAGTTTGTTGGTGATGTGGACACCAAGGAACTTGAAGCTCTTAACCTGCTCTAATACAGCCCCGTCGATGAGAATGGGGGCGTGCTCGGTCCTCATTTTCCTGTAGTCCACAATCATCTCCTTTTTCTTGATGACGTTGTGGGAGAGGTTGTTGTCCTGGCACCACACGGACAGGTCTCTAACCTCCTCCCTACAGGCGGTCTTGTCATTGTCAGTGATCAGGCCTACCACTGTTGTGTCATCGGCAAACTTAATGATGGTATTGGAGTCGTGGGAGTACAGGAAAGAACTGAGCATGTAATGCTGAGGGGCCCCTGTGTTGAGGATCAGCATGGCGGATGTGTTGTTACTTACCCTTACCACCTGGGGGCAGCCTGTCAGGAAGTCCAGGATCCAGTTGCAGAGGGAGGTGTTTGGTCCCACGGTCCTTAGCTTATTGATGAGTTTGAGGGCACTATGGTGTTGAACGCTGAGCTGTAGTCAATGAATAGCATTCTCACATAGGTGTTCCTTTTGTCCAGGTGGGAAAGGGCAGTGTGGAGTGCAATAGAGATTGCATCATCTGTGGATCTGTTTCTGGGATAATGGTGTTGATGTGTGCCATGACTAGCTTTTCAAAGCACTTCATGGCTACAGACGTAAGTGCTATGGGTCGGTAGTTATTGCGACAGGTTACCTTAGTGTTCTTGGGCACAGGGACTATGGTGGTCTGCTTAAAACATGTTGGTATTACAGACTCGGACAGGGAGAGGTTGAAAATGTCAGTGAAGACACTTGCCAGTTGGTCAGCGCATGCTCGCAGTACACGTCCTGGTAAACCGTCTGGCCCTGCGGCCTTGTAAAATGTTGACCTGTATAAAGGTCTTACTCACATCGGTTGCAGAGAGTGTGATCACACAGTCGTCCGAAACAGCTCTCATGCATGTCTCAGTGTTATTTGCCTCGAAGCGAGCATAGAAGTGGTTTAGCTCGTCTGGTAGGTTCGTGTCACTGGGCTGCTCTCGGCTGTGCTTCCCTTGGTAGTCTAATGGTTTGCAAGCCCTGCCACATCCGATGAGCGGCGGAGCCGGATCTTAGTCCTGTGTTGACACTTTGCCTGTTTGATGGTTCGCTAAGCTAAATTCCAGCTATGTTTGTTGACGTCATACAATGCATTCTGGTTGTCATGTAAACATTTATTAGACCAAATATGTTTTAACAAAACGAGGTGAAGGGATGGTTCACTCAACTGACTTAAATTCTAACTATCGTTACTCAGGGTTGACAGCTCAGTCCCCCTTTCCAGGGGTTTTATTTTTATTTAGCTTATAAACTTTTCCTGTGTTTGCCCCCCATTTATTGATAAATCCTCTATTATAGTGTAGCGGCTGTCTTTGGAAGAAGAGGACCAAGGTGCAGCGTGGAATTTGTTCATCTTTTATTTTGGATGAAAAAAGGCACTTCACAAAGAAAACACAAACGACAGCCAAACAGTCCTGTCAGGTATCCTAACACACTAAACAGAAATTAACCACCCACAAAACCCAAAGGAAAACAGGCTACCTAAGTATGACTCCCAATCAGCGACAACGATGTACAGCTGTCCCTGATTTAGAGCCATACCAGGCGAAAACAAAGAAATACAAAAACATAGAAAAAAGGACATAGAATGCCCCAAAACACACAGAAAAACACCCCATGACCAAACTACAATAACAAATAACCCCTTTTACTGGTCAGGACGTGACATATAGTAATATTTTCTGCATTATATCCCCCCACGATACCTCCCCCCATGGACTTGAAATCCCCCACAAACTCCCCTAAAATAGTGTCACCAAATCTGGCAACCCTGTTTAGCTTTCGCGCTATGGTTAGGCTATGCAGTAGGCTTGTATGTGGGGTGATGATCTTTGAGGTAATAACGTTTTATTTGCTTTGTGATTTGTCAAAAACTGTAAATGACTTGTCAAGTCATGTGCTCCAGTTCTTGTCTACAATGTAACAAGTAAATCTAAGATTTGTAATGTGCTGAAAAGTAGCCAAACTAAGTTCATATTTTTCGGGCAATGGGCGCTGCCTTCTTCAACTTCGACTTTGTTTATTTGCATCTTATAGTGAATGGCATTCTGGGATTAGGGAGTTTTCGCTTGTCAAACATAAACAAACATGGTTGCCATCATAAAGAACATATCTGCTGTTAGCTTACCTCTTTTCGAAACAATATTACATTTCCTTGTGCTCACCAGAGATGTGGTACATTATAAACAAGTCTAGCTGTTAGGTCGCTAACTTACGTTTTGGTTTTTGTCCACAACCTGCTATTTTGACTGGTTTATGAAATGAGTTTGGCTGTGGATGTTTTCTGTGAGATGTTTAGATGATGAAGTTCGCATTTATCTTTTACATTACAACACCTTCATTTCCCATCAGTACAAAACATTGTTTCGATGCTTTTCAGACAACAATGCTGTTCAGACACATTTAGACACTCAACTGTCACCAAATTGTATCCCTAATCAGCAGATGACTTCCATATTTTGATATGGTAATACAGTATGTCTGTGCATGTGTGTATTGTGTACATGTGTTTGGTTCCAACTCACCCAGCAGGTGTTTAAGGACAGCCTGGTTCTGGTCCCAGATGCTGTTAAAGGTGCTCCAGCGAGAGCGTCCATCAGGGAGGGGGTTCTTGCGGACCCAGCCCCCGCAGGCATACTGGTAGAAGTCTTGGCAGGGGTCGGCGCTGCGGTCCAGGGCCTCTACGATCTTACTGGCCACCGTAATACAGGCCTCGGTCAGACACAGGCTCCGCGCTGGGTCTGGTGTCAAGGTAGAAAAACAGATTTCTGTAATGCTTTATAAAGCCTGCTGGTATAATGCTTCATGATGTTATTATAATGCATTGTCACAAGACTTTTGTCACAAGCATGTATGACACCATGTCTTAATAATCATTCATAACGATACTGCTAAACACCAGCCAGTTGAAATGTTGATACACAGAGAGACCATAACATATTATAAAGACGTAACCCCTGTGTGTGTGTGCTTATGTGTGAGTGTGTATTTGCATGTGTGCGTGAGTGCGTGTAACCAAAAGCCTCTCACCTTTGTTGTAGCGTATGCCCAGTGTGACGGCACATCCGAACAGGGCGAGGAGAGAGGCGAGCAGCACGCCAGCCAGCACCACCTCCATCTGCGTCCTCCTGCCCAGGGGACTGAGGAGCTGGATGCCGCCCTTCCGGAAGCCAACCTGTGGAAATACATGAGTCAGAGACAGGAGAGAGGATGGGATGGGATGACATCACAAGAACCACAGACATAGTCAAGAGGGCCTCCATTCATGCAGAGCTGTGGTGGAGTTCTAACACTCCCTGCACATGTCACATATACAAATCTCCCCATTGGAGACCGGGGTTTGATTCCTGTGTCCACCCTTCCTACAGTTTTTTCCCACCTGCCTGAATATATAAAAAAAATATATATACATTTTAAGCCTCCATTCCTATTTCCGAGTGACTTTCTAATGAATGAAATACCACTATGAAGTTAATCTCGGAACCGAGAACCCAATTTCGCATGATCACTGGCCAGCTCTCGATTTGGCATTCACTCTGTCACGAAGCACTACTATGAAGTATCAATTTAGTGTAGTTTAAAAAAATGTAAACAATGACATTGCTTTGCACTTAGTAAGGGTGGATGTGGGGGTTGAACCCCGGTCTCGGGTGGGGATTAAAAATAAATACGAAATTACTAGCACTAACTTTGCTGATAGCTACTTTATTGAGGAACAATTAACTTCCTATAACTGAGATATGTAGTTGTCCCACCTATGTCACACCCTGATCGGTTTCACCTGTCTTTGTTCTCATCTCCACCCCCCCAGGTGTTTCCCCATCTTCCCCATTATATCCTTTGCATTTATATCTGTGTTCTCGGTTTGTCTGTTGCTAGTTCGTCTTGTCTTGTCAGGTCTTACCAGCGTGTTTCCCATTTTCCTGTTTTCTCAAATTTCTGTTTACTAGTTTCCCCGGTTCTGACTATTCTGCCTGCCCTGACCCCAAGCCTGCCTGCCGTTCTGTACCTTACTGACTCTGCCCTGGATTACGGACCTCTGCCTGCCCTTGACCTGTCTTTTGCCTGCCCCTGTTTGGGTCAATAACCATCTGTGATTCTAGCTGTCTGCATCTGGGTCTTATCCCGAGTTCTGATAACCTAGCCGTCTTAAGATGAATGCACTAACTGTAAGCTGCTCTGGATAAGAGCGTCTACTAAATTACTAAAATGTCAATTTAAAATGGGAGTAGTATACAGTATGTGACTCAGAGACTGACATTAAAGTCTGAAAGACACTTCCTAATCGGATAAGCCAGGAGTATTTTTTGGTTGCACGAACATTATGATCACTTGCCTGAAAATGTAAATGAGCTATTTACGCCCAGGAGTGACATATACACTGAATATACCAAACATTAACACCGCATTCCTAATATTGGGTTACACAATCCATGTCTCAATTGTCTGAAGGCTTAAAAATCCTTCTTTAACCTGTCTCCTCCCCTTTATCTACACGGATTGAAGAGGATTTAACAAGCGACATAAATAAGGGATCATAGCTTTCACCTTGATTCACCTGGTCAGTCTATGTCATGGAAAGAGCAGGTGTTCTTAATGTTTTGGAATTATTTGTATTTTGGTTGTTATCAGTAAAACAATTCTCAGAGCAGACTCAACTTTCCCAACTTCCATAGATGCTATAAATTGTTTCAATTAAACAATGAGGAGGAACCAGAAATGTCAGTTTTAGGCTATTGGAATTCTTTGCCGTTTGGTTTTAACTTGTTTTATTACCTGCCCAATGGGGCAACCACAGAGCAGGCTCAACTTGCTCAGTTCAATTGCTACAGGCAATAAGGCAACCCTTAATGTCAATCTCTGTTACTAGCCAGGAGCGTTACCGCTGGACCACAGGCTCTGCACACATTACATGTCTAAAGGTGCTACTACTGTTTATCTGCAGTGATAATCAACTGAACCTTCTACACACTTTTCCTCAGACAATAATGTCCTCTTTAAAATCAGTACTGTACATCTATGTGTCACTGGGTGTATATATGATGACACTTAGTTCTGACTGTTTACAATGACATTTCAAGGACCACATTCAAGAGAAAGCAAGAGACGGACATGACAAATCCATTGTCCACACAAAAAAACGATATTTTCCAACTATTTTCCCTTTTCTAGTCTTCCTTTTTTATGGTTTCCCACATAACATCATACTTTCATTAAGTATTTTCTGTTTCTCATTGTTGGGCTAATCTAACAGGAGTTTAAGCCCAGATTCTGTGTAATAATGCTCCGGGTGAAGTTTCCCCTAGGTACCTTAACCATTAGTGGGGAAAATGAAAAACTGACCCATGATCGGCGTACAAGTCAAATTCACCCTAGTCCTATAATAACACACTGACATTGTGTGGCTTCTCCATTTTCATTTCATCACCTCTGACCCCCACACATCAACCAATGAGCTCAGACTGACCTCCACACTGTCCGGAGACATGCCCCCATCGGCTGGGTTGTCTGCCACCTCCTCCTCCTCAAACGTTGCGCGCTTGTAGCTGGACATCTGCATGGGGAAGAAAAGAAGAAAAGAGAGTTAGCATCAGAAATAATAGGAGAGAAATAAAAAAAACAAGAGAAAGAGAGTAAGCAGTGCAGAGAGAAAGCAGTGCAGTGAAGCAGTGAAGTGACAGGACTTCATATCAGTACCAACTTGGAATGAAGGAATGTATTAGTGAAAACAACCAGGCCACCCATGAGAGAGAGGGAGAAGAATGGAAAAAGGAGAGAGATCCCCCTGCGGTTTCTCATCCCTGCCATTCCGTCACACTGCATTACCCCCTCTTCGCACACTAAGGTGTGTGTGTGTGTGTGTGTGTTTAGTGATGGAAAACAGAACACAAGAGTATGTGTTTGTATGTCCTGATCTTGATGTGTTTGGTGAAACTTTCTGATGATAGCCATTTCTGTCTTTGGAAAATGATCATCATGTGACTACTACATCCTCTGTAGCATGGTCATCTAGTGACTTCCCGGTTCTTTGTAACATGGCCCTCTTATGAGTGGCCCCTAAGCTGAGCCAGACACCCCCCACTCAGAACAGAGCAGCAGACTAAATACAGGAGCGTCAGGGGATGGATCCCAATCCTTGTGCCTTCTCAGGTTATAACATACCACACGCACAAGCACTGACACACACACAGTGTTCATTTAACAATGGATAACTACAGTAATGTTTGATTTACATAGGCAAATCTAAATAACGTCCTCGACAGCCTTGGTTTCTCAAATGATTGCCTCGCCTGGTTTACCAACTACTTCTCTGATAGAGTTCCGTGTGTCAAATTGGAGGGCCTGTTGTCCGGACCTCTGCCAGTGTCTATGGGGGTACCACAGGGTTCATATCTCAGGCCGACTCTCTTCTCTGTAAACATCAATGATGTCGCTCTTTCTGCTGGTGATTCTCTGATCCACCTTTACACAGACGACACCATTCTGTATACTTCTGGCCCCTCTTTGGACAATGTCCTAATTAACCTCCAGACGAGCTTCAATGCCATACAACTCTCCTTCCGTGGCCTCCAACTGCTCTTAAAAGCAAGTAAAACTAAATGCATGCTAACAAACCGATCACTGCCCGCACCTACCCGCCCGTCCAGCATCACTACTCTGGACGGCTCTGACTTAGAATATGTGGACAACTACAAATACCTGGGTGTATGGTTAGACTGTAAACTCTCCTTCCAGACTCACATTAAGTATCTCCAATCCAAAATGAAATCTAGAATCGGCTTCCTATATCGCAACAAAGCATCCTTCACTCATGCTGCCAAACATACCCTCGTCAAACTGACCATCCTACCGATCCTCGACTTCGGCAATGTCATCTATAAAATAGCCTCCAACACCAAAGCCCCATATATTACCCACCACTGCGACCTGTACACTCTCGTTGGTTGGCTTTCGCTTCATACTCGTCGCCAAACCCACTGGCTACAGGTTATCTACAAGTCTCTGCTAGGTAAAGCCCCGCCTTATCTCAGCTCACTGGTCACCATAGCAGCACCCACTCGTAGCACGCGCTCCAGCAGGTATATCTCATTGGTCACCCCCAAAGCCAATTCCTCCTTTGGTCGCCTTTCCTTTCAGTTCTCTGCTGTCAATGACTGGAACGAACTGCAAAAATCACTGGAGACTCATATCTCCCTCACTAGCTTTAAGCACCAGCTGTCAGAGCAGCTCACAGGTCACTGCACCTGTTCATAGCACATCTGTAAACAGCCCATCTATCTACCTCATCCCCATACTGTATTTATTTATTTATTTATTTATTTATTTTGCTCCTTTGCACCCCAGTATCTCTACTTGCACATTCATCTTCTGCACATCTACCATTCCAGTGTTTAATTGCTATATTGTTATTACTTGCCACCATGGCCTATTTATTGCCTTAACTCCCTTATCTTACCTCATTTGCACTCACTGTATATAGACTTTTTTTGTTTTCTTTTTTCTACTGTATTATTGACTATGTTTTGTTAATTCCATGTGTAACTCTGTGTTGTTGTATGTGTCGAATTGCTATGCTTTATCTTGGGCAGGTCGCAGTTGCAAATGAGAACTTGTTCTCAACTAGCCTACCTGCTTAATTAAAATTAAAAAATGCATGGTTAGGTTAAAAACAACAAAAGTTAAGACAACGTAATAATTCAAAGCAGAAGTGTTCAAAATGAAACAAATTCATTGGACCAGCGCCAGAGCGAAAATGACGGAGTGAATGGTAGCCATACAGAAAGTTCGCCATCAAAGTAGAAAATAAAACATAATCGTAGTGTATTTCAGCTAACTACTCAGCAAACACATAGCATAACTGTTTTACTGCCATTCTATTTATTTAAATGTGTAGAATGGTCTAATGCGCTGGTCTAATGAATGTGTTTATTTTCGAATGCTCAGCATGGAATTATTATGTTGCGTTAACCTTCATTAGAATCAGTGCTTCTACCTTCCCTCAAATACATTAACTGTCTTCTGTGAATAGAAACATAGTTGCATAGAAACACCAGCGCGCTCCACACCAAAGTCCTTAACATACCACATACCTCAGCCAGTTAAAAGCACTCTCCTCATCACACAGATAACTCCATAACAGTCTCTGTATGAAACCAAGTCTAAGAATGCCCTCATGCTACACTGGCTTGTATGGAAGACGAGCTCGGGGATGACATTCCAAACAATGAACTTCCCGACTCATCTATCTCTCTAAAGGTAAATGTTAGGTTCCATCTGTGACCTGTTCCAACTTCCAACCCTTTTAGATCCTACAGTGGGGAGGGTCGTAATGGGCCAATGTCTCCATGAGAACATTACTCATCGACAAGGCTCAGAAAGAGCACACTGACATAAGCACAACGTGTCCCTTCAGAAGGCAGTTTGAAAACACTTCCCTGTAAGAACCAGTCCAGCTGGCAGAATTTGGAACGCGACGTCTTTATGACAACATTTTCTGGTTGAAAAGAAACCGTATAAACAACATGGGATGGGAAAGACATTATGGTTGCTATCAGGTCATAAAACCAGAAAAAGATGTTAACAAAATGTTCTTATACAACTAGTATCCAATCCAACAGATGACGTCATAAAAAATGTCACTGCAACTGGTTTTGCCCCCTGGGATATTACACTGATTCACCAGACATGTTACGCCCCATATCCTCTTTTTTCTTTCTCTCCCTCTCACCTGTGTCGGTTTTTCTAGGGGACATTTCTACTTTTCCGAGAAGAGCTATTCCTAGGCATCTGATCATCTATGTCTGTTAGTTTCACACCGTAATCATACTGTACTGTCACATGACGATGAATCAACACGAGAACCTTCTGCTTAGTAAGTTTTTCCTTAGACATGCTCCCCCCCTCTCTCTCTCTCACACACACACACACACACACACACACACACAGAACATCTTCCTCTGCCTAACATTGTTCTGGATGTCCCCAGCTAGTGAACCCCATCACCTCTAAATAATCTCCTCTAAAAACAACACGTAAACAAAAACAACAAATCCCAAACCCGTGTATAACAAGACAAAACAAACTAAGGGGAGCACACTAGCTTAAAGAGACATAAAACAACAATAGTTCCTCACCAGAACCAGTCCCCCCCCCACACACACACACACACACACACACACACACTGTCTGTAGATATTCTCACAATGGTCCCCACCTGATGATGTTCCTCCCTTGCTCCCCTTCCCACAGTCTGCCTCCCAGCAGACCCTTCTCACCAGTTTAACAAGGAATGCGACAGGAAGATAAGTTCGAATCATAAAGCAGAAGGCTGTCAGGGAGGGAGGAATTAATTGTATGATGCTGGTGTGGTGGGTGGCTGAAGGGAACCAATACATGACTAACATAGGGGGAACCGCAATACAGAGTGTACTAGTGGTGCGTCTGTCTGTCTGTCTGTCTGTCTATTATGGATCCCCCAGCTACTCTTCCTGGGGTCCAGCAAAATTAAGGCAGTTTATTAAATGTAAAAAAACATTACAATACATTCACAGACCGTGTGCCCTCCGGCCAATACTCCAGCACTACCACATATATACAGTACAAAATTAATGTGTGTGTATACTGCGTATGCTATTGTGTGTGTGTGCGCGTGTGTCTGTGCCTGTGTGTATGCATGTGTCTGTGCCTGTGTGTATGCATGTGTCTGTGCCTGTGTGTATGCATGTGTCTGTGCCTATGTTTGTGTTGCTTCACAGTCCCCACTGTTCCATAAGGTTTTTTTCATCCTTTTTTTTTTTTTAAATCTAATTTTACTGCTTGCATGAGTTACTTGATGTGGAATAGAGTTCCATGTAGTCATGGCTCTATTTAGTACTGTGCGCCTTCCATGGTCTGTTCTGGACTTGGGGACTGTGAAGAGACCTCGTGTGGCATGTCTTGTGGGGTATTTTTTTTATTTATTATTATTTATATTTTTTCACATTTATTTAACCAGGTAGGCCAGTTGAGAATAAGTTCTCATTTACAACTGCGACCTGACCAAGAAAAAGCAAAGCAGTTCCACAAAAACAACAAAGAGTTACATGGGATAAACAAAAGCACAGTCAATAACACAATAGAAAAATCTATATACAGCTGACATGCATAGCGTTGAGTCATCCGCATACATTCACACTCTGGCTTTCCTCAAAGCCAGTGACAATTCATTAGTTAAGATTACTTTTTTCAAAGGGCCTAGACAGCTGCCTTGGGGAATTCCTGATTCTACCTGGATTATGTTGGAGAGGCTTCCATTAAAGAACACCCTCTGTGTTCTGTTAGACAGGTAACTCTTTATCCACAATATAGCAGGGGGTGTAAAGCCATAACACATAGGTTTTACCAGCAGCAGACTATGATTGATAAGGCCGCACTGAAGTCTAACAATGTGTCTCTCTGTGCATGCGTGCATGTCTGCATTTGAGTATGTGCATGTGTGTGAGACACCGAGAGGGTGTGTGTATGCTGTAGATAAGACACAGAGACTGAGTTGTAGATAAGACTGGGTTAGTATTCTTGTTGGAAACTGATAACTGATAACGGCTCAGGCTACTAAGGAAACCAATGGTTTCCAAAGTGACGATGATGGCCTATTGATAACGGTATGTGTGTGTATGCGCACCAAGGCAATGGCTACAATACAGAGGAGACAACAATGACAGCCCATTAAAGCCAACTGCTATCGACTATTGATTGACCTGATGTAAATGTAATAGTGTGGCACTGATGTTAGCTTTGTGGATAGACATCTGTAAAAAAAAATAATAATTAAAAAAATAATCACTGACAGAGAGACTAACATCCCTTTTCTACAGTGAATGGCTCTCACACACACACACACACACACACTCACACAGTAGGTGACTGATATTTACTCTGGCTCCCTCTTTCTCTCTGACAACACTCGCATCCTCAAAAGAGTACAACTGAATCAAGAAATGGTTCCTTGTAGATTACTTTTATGAAAATCCCCTGAGACACACGCACGCACACTAACAGACACACACACACACACACGCAAAGTACTCACTGTATGACCTTTCTAATAGGCTACTCTCAAAATCTTCCTTTCATCTGCCCACATCACACCCATTGACCATGTTCCGCTCTCCTTTACGCCCCCTCACCACTAATTTCCTCCTATCCAATCCAAAGCCATCACCACAAAATAGACTATCTTTCTAGGAATCATGTGAGCTCTACTCATGGAATTTCTATCTACAATATTCAGTACGCTGCGTTCTCCTGATCACGACCCAGCTAGGAAAAGGATGTATGCCTGGTAAACCTTAGTCTCTTCCAACAGCCACTTCATCTATGAGTCCATAAACAAAACCCCATACTATAGATACTGAGCACACTTCATGTCCCTAGCTAGTGGGTGTATTGTTATCACATCTTAAACTGTGACTTGGTATAAGACCCAGGCTATGTACCAAATTACACCCTATTATCTATTTAGTGCACTACTTTGACCAGAGCCCATAGGGGTCTGGTCAAAGTAGTGCACTAAATAGATAGAGATCGACCGATTATGATTTTTCAACACCAATATCGATACCGATTATTGGAGGGCCAAAAAAGCCGATACCGATTAATCGGACGATTTTTATTTCTATATTTGTAATAATGACAATTACAACAATACTGAATGAACACTTTTATTTAACTTAATATAATACATAAATAAAATCTATTTAGTCTCAAATAAATAATGAAACATGTTCAATTTGGTTTAAATAATGGAAAAACACAGTGTTGGCGATAAAGTAAAAGTGCAAAGCGCTGTGCTTCAAGCATTGCGAAGAGCTGCTGGCAAACGCAGGAAAGTGTGGTTTGAATGCCTACCTTTGCGCAGTCAGACTGCTCTATCAAATATCAAATCATAGACGTAATTATAATATAATAAACACACAGAAAAACGAGCATTAGGTCATTAATATGGTCAAATCCGGAAACTATCATTTCGAAAACAAAATGTTTATTCTTTCAGTGAAATACGGAACCGTTCCGTATTTTATCGAACAGGTGGCATCCATAAGTCTAAATATTGCTGTTACATTGCACAACCTTCAATGTTATGTCATCATTATGTAAAATTAATTACAGTCTTTGTTAGGAAGAAATGGTCTTCACACAGTTCGTAACGAGCCAGGCAGCCCAAACTGCTGCATATACCCTGACTCTGCTTGCACAGAACGCAAGAGAAGTGACACAATTTCCCTAGTTAATATTGCCTGCTAACATGAATTTATTTTATCTAAATATGCAGGTTTAAAAAAATATACTTGTGTATTGATTTTAATTAAGGCATTGATGTTTATGGTTAGGTACACATCGGTGCAACGACAGTGTTTTTTTTGCGAATGCGCTTGTTAAATCATCACCCGTTTGGCGAAGTAGGCTGTGATTCGATGATAAATTAACAGGCACCGCATTGATTATTTGCAACGCAGGACAAGCTAGTTAAACTAGTAATATCATCAACCATGTGTAGTTAACTAGTGATTATGTTAAGATTGTTTTTTATAAGATAAGTTTAATGCTAGCTAGCAACTTACCTTGGCCCCTTGCTGCACTCACATAACAGGTGGTCAGCCTGCCACACAGTCTCCTCGTGGAGTGCAATGTAATCGGCCATAATCGGCGTCCAAAAATGCCGATTACCGATTGTTATGAAAACTTGAAATCGGCCCTAATTAAAAATCGGCCATGCTGATTAATCGGTCGACCTCTAGTCTGGTCAAAACACTATGTAGGATATACAGTCGGGTAGCATTTTGGAAGTAACACAAACAAAGAAATGCAGTAAATCCCCACAGCCATTTGTAGTGAAGAGTGATCCTGTTTTGTGATTATTATTACCACCATTATCATTTATTTCTGGATGGGTCCATGGCCGGGGAAGACAAGCAGTCTTTTCACCAAGGCTATAATAGGAATCATGAATGTGGAGCGGCCAATCGCATAGGCTGTTGCGGGAACAGCTGGAGGGTTCAGGTGGGGTCAGAGGAACGGGGATGACGCTGAACATGTGGGGCTGCTTTACTGGAAATTAGAACGCAACGATGCCAGTAGGACAGCACCTGAGAAACAATCCCCAGAACTCTGTATGAGAAGTAAACAGTTTCTAAACATTTCCCGAACTACGTAATAGACCAGCATCCTGTCCGGGGTGGGGGATACTTGTATATCAAGCTACCTCACGCTGCAGAAACAGGAGATAGCCAGGCAGGATCCTTACTAGTCGAATGTACAGTATATACAGAAGAAATGTAAGTTGTAAAAGCCAATTATTGTTATTATATTTTGTTATTGCAGTAAAATGTTGATGACAATTTCCCTGAGATGAATGTTGTATATAATGCCCTACGGCAATTCTGGCTCGGACAAGGCTTACTTACTAACATTCTAATCTAGTGTATGAGGAGTAACCAGTACACAGAACCGAAACTCAGTGAAGTGAAGTTAGGCTGAACAACACAGAGAGGCCTGCACTGCAGGGCTGGGTAACAATTGGAGTCAGTGGAAGTTGCTGAGGGGAGAACTGATCATAATAATGGCTGGAATGGAGTGAATGTCCATCCTCCCATCAGCAGCCTCCATTGGTTAGAGTATGTGCAACAAATTACTATGGTAAAAGGTTAGAGTTACGTTTAGGAGTTGCAATGTTCACACACATACATTCAGTACCAGTCAAAAATGGACACCTACTCATTCAAGGGTTTAGCTTAATTTTTATTATTTTCTACATTGTAGAATAGTAGTGAAGACATCAAAACTATGAAATAACACATAGGGAATCATGTAGTAACCAAAAAAAAGTGTTAAACAAATCAAAATATATTTTAGATTCTTCAATGTAGCCACCCTTTGCCTTGATGACAGCTTTGCACACTCTTGGCATTCTCTGAAACAACTACACCTGGAATGCTTTTCCACCAGTCTTGAAATAGTTCCCACATATGCTGAGCACTACTTTTCCTTCACTCTGTGGTCCAACTCAAACCAAACCATCTCAATTGGGTTGAGGTCGGTTGATTGTGGAGGCCAGGTCATCTGATGCAGCACTCCATCACTCTCCTTATTGGTCAAATAGCTCTTACACAGCCTGGATGTATGTTTTGGGTCATTGTCTTGTTGAAAAACAATTGATAATCCCACTAAGCGCAAACCAGATGGGATGGCATATCGCTACAGAATGCTGTGGTAGCCTTGCTGTTTAAGTGAACTTTGAATTCTAAATAAATCATTGACAGTGTCACCAGCAAAGCACCCCCACACCTCCTCCTCCATGCTTCACGGTGGGAACCACACATGCAGAGATAATGCGTTGGAACCAAAAATCTCAAATTGGGACTCATCAGACCAAAAGGACAGATTTCCACTGGTCTAATGTCCATTGCTCGTGTCTCTTCACCCAAGCAAGTCTCTTCTTATTATTGGTGTTCTTTAGTAGTGGTTTCTTTGCAGCAATTCGACCATGAAGGCCTGATTCACGCAGTCTCCTCTTAACAGTTGATGTTGAGATTTGCCTGTTACTTGAACTCTGTAAAGCATTTATTTGGGCTGCAATTTCTGAGGCTGGTAACTCCAATGAACTTATCCTCTGAAGCAGAGGTAACTCTGGGTCTTCCTTTCCTGTGGCGGTCATCATGAGAGCCAGTTTCATCACAGCATTTGATGGTTTTTGCGACTGCACTTGAAGAAACTTTCAAAGTTCTCGAAATGTTCAGGATTGACTAAACTTCATGTCTTAAAGTAATGGACTGTCGTTTCTCTTTGGTCTTTTACCAAATAGGGCAATCGTCTGTATACCACCCCTACCTTGTCACAACACAACAGATTGTCTCCAACACATTAAGAAGGAAAGAAAACCCCTCATGGGTGCGTGCTCAGTCCCCTCCTGTACTCCCTACTCACTCATGACTGCACGGACAGGCACGACTCCAACACCATCATTAAGTTTCCCGATGACAACAGTGGTAGAACCTGATCATTGACAACAACGAGACAGCCTATAGGGAGGAAGTCAGAGACCTGACCGTGTGGTGCAAGGACAACAACCTATCCCTCAACGTGATCACTGACAAAGGAGATGATTGTGGACTACAGGAAAAGGAGGTCTGAGCACGACCTCATTCTCATCGACGGGGCTGTAGTGGCACAGGTTGAGAGCTTCAAGTCTTTTGGCGTCCACATCACCAACAAACTAAAATGGTCCAAGCACACCAAGACAGTCGTGAAGAGGGCACGACAAAACCTATTCCCCCTCAGTAGACTCAAAAGATTTGGCATGGGTCCTCAGATCCTCAAAAGGTTCTACAGCTGCACCAACGAGAGCATCCTGACGGGTTGCATCACTGCCTGGTATGGCAATTGCTCAGCCTCCAACGGCAAGGTAGGGTGAACGGCCCAGTACATCACTGGGGCCAAGCTTGCTGCCATCCAGGACCTCTATATCAGGCGGTGTCAGAGGAAGGCCCTAAAAATTGTCAAAGACTCCAGCCACCCTAGTCATAGACTGTTCTCTCTGCTACCGCACAGCAAGCATTACCGGAGTTCCAAGTCTAGGTCCTGAACATCTAATCAAATGGCTACCCAGACTATTTGCATAGCCCCCCCCCCCCCCCCCTTACGCCGCTGCTACTCTCTGTTAGTATCTATGCATAGTCACTTTAATAACTCTACCTACATGTACATATTACCTCAATTACCTCGACTAACCGCTGCCCCCGCACATTGACTCTGTACCTGTACCCCCTGTATATAGCCTCGCTATTATTATTTTACTGCTGCTCTTTAATTATTTGTTACTTTTACTTTTTTGTGTTTTTCTTAAAACTGCATTGTTGGTTAAGGGCTTGTAAGTAAGCACTTCACTGTTGTATTCGGCGCATGTGACAAATAAAATGTGATTTGATGTGAAATTCCACAAATTAACTTTTAACAAGGCACACCTGTTAATTGAAATGCATTCCAGGTGACTACCTCATGAAGCTGTTAAGAGAGAAGGTCAAGAGTGTGCAAAGCTGTCATCAAGGCAAAGGGTGGCTACTTTGAAGAATCTAAAAATATTTTGATTTGTTTAACACTTTTTTGGTTACTACATGATTCCATGTGTTATTTCATAGTTATGATGTCTTCACTATTATTCTACAATGTAAATAAAAACCCTGCAATGAGTAGGTGTGTCCAAACGTGTACTGTGTACACACACACACACACACACACACACACACACACCTACTCCTTGGGGCTAAATCCACGGGGTGTTCTTCCACCTAAACGGGATCCAGAGAGTATAGGTTTCCGTATTTGTGTGTATATCTGCACGTGTGTGTGTGTGTGTGTCTATGTACATAAATGGGTAAGAGTGAATCTGCATGCGTGCTTGCCTGCTTATGTGTGTGTGTGTGTGTGTGTGTGTGTGAGCGACAGAGAGAGGGAGAAGAAGAGAGAGAGAGAGAGAGAGAGAGGGAGTACCCATGCTGAGGGAGGTGAAGGGAAGGGAGAGGTTTTCCCGAGCTGCAGGAGTGGTGCGGGACTTTCACTGTGCGGAATGTGATTGTTTGAAGTGGTTTCCTGAGGAGTGTTTTTGAAGGAAAGCGACATTGGTGGAGTTCACCCTGGCACAGCTCAGCCTTCTGCCCCCAAGAGCTGGAAATACAGTCACACCCCCCCCCCCCCCATCTCACTTCACCACTGTATCGCCACAGAGGTCACCACAGTCCCCCACACACATATGCAGGCACGCATACATGCACGCAGGCACATACACACGCATAGAGATAATACACATTCTGTTGTATAAACACATATACAGTTATCATGTTATACACATACTCTCACAGAAACAAAACCTTCTTTGATTGGGTGAGATGAGGACTCGCTGACTAGAATACTAAGCAAGAGAAAATGACTGCGGGACTGCGTGAGAGAGCGATAAGGAGGACTATGGGAGAGAGGAGAGAGGGTGACACAAAGAGAGAAGTATAGAAAGAGAGAGGGACAGACAGAAAGAGAGAGAGAGGGAGAAGTAAAGAAAGAGAAAAGGGAGAGAGACAGACAGACAGAAAGGGGGGAAATAGAGAGGGACAGAGAGAAAGAAAGGGAGAAGGGGAGGGAGGGGGCAGTTTACTCCAGGACCCTGATCTCCCCTGAGTGTAGGTGCTCAGACACACAGACGCCATGAGACATGGGCGAGGTCCAACTCACTAAACACAAATAATCACCAGCATCACTCTCAAGCACACACACAGTAAAGACACACACGCACACACAAACAAATACTAAAGCTGTGTTTCACTGTGACTTGCCAAGTTGCCTGGGGAAATGGAACAAATAGAAGTCACAAAAGTCTTAAATTTAACTAAATGTAATCTATGTATTCCCCAAAAGTAATGATTTATCATGAGAGGGCCATAAACAACAACTAGTAATGTTGCATACTCTAAGGTGAAAATCTAACTTTTCTGGTAAAAATCATTAAACTGCTGTTGTATAGTCACTTTTGACACAAGCTCAAGAACACAGTACAAATATGAAATACGGCTTGAATACGGGTTGAAATTACTTATATTGTTTTCTAAATGACTAACTATAAGATTTCACCTGCCTTATAACTGTAAAATACATATTTATATATTTTGCATTAGAGAAAACGGGCATATTTTCTAAAGGTCCCTCTTGATCAAAACATCTGTCCCCATTGCTGTGAATGTCACAGAGCTGTAGCTTGGATCCCTGAACTCGTTAGGAACTCACCTTTCATCTCATATTAATATTGTCCATCTATGAAACATAGCACTTTCTATTTGTTAAAAATCTATTAATTATTTTTGATTACTGGCTACAAATCGATCTCTGAATGTGCTACAGTGTCGAAACTACTCTATCCTGCTGCGTTACGATGTAAGGATTCCAGGCATATGCGTTGTTAGTTGGTGTGATGTATGGATCAGACAGGAGTTGATGGACAGTCAGAATAGCGAATGAAATGCTAGGAGGGACATCCCAGCTTAAAATGGTGTCAGATTTCACATCCTGCTTCACACAGGCAGAATATACATACTCCTGTGTCCGTGAGAAATCAGGGCTATCGCTCAATGCAAGCCATTTCGATCTATGGTATCCAAATACCAGTTTATAAGCGAAAATGTAAGTCTGAACCGGTACCAGAACCTTGATGGTCTGCAAAACAGGGGACTTTAAATCTAAGAGGATATATAGTCCCACACACATGCACACAATGATAAAATAGTCACACACAGATTTACATTTACATTTACATTTTAGTCATTTAGCAGACGCTCTTATCCAGAGCGACTTACAGTAGTGAATGCATACAGATCCACATTGACACAGTTTGCTCATAAAAGGAAGTTGTGAGTGACATTTTCCAGATGCTCATCCCTGTCAGCTGTGAATGGAGAGGGTCAGTGCTGCATCTGGGGATTACTCAGCGCCCACACACACAGGTCTTGTACAGCTAACCTTGTGGGGGACACACAATTCAATCCCATTCAAAATCCTATTTTTCCTAACCCCTAACCCTAGCCTTAACCCAAAAACCTAACCTTAACACTAACCTAGCTCCTAAACCTTAATGTAGTTCTAACACTAATTCTAACTTGAACCCTAAACCCTCTAGAAATAGAATTTGACCTTGAGCTGGTCAAATTTTTGTTTGTTTACTTCTGGTCCCCACAGGAATAGTTAAAGAAGTCCACAGATACACACCCTGGTGACAGGAATTCTTCACTGTCCCTCGAGGCGTCTTGAAAGCTGAGATCAGAGGTCAGGTGATCTTCCTTAATCACCAGAGACCGGGAATGCGTCCCAAATGGCACCCTATTCCCTATATAGTACACTACTTTTGACGCACACTACTAGGGAGTAATTTAGGATGCAACCCTAGGTCTCTGGGGTCACAGCGCATGCACACACACACAAAGTCTTGACCAACTAACCTTGTGGGGACACACAATTCAGCCCTATTCAAAAACCTATTTTTCCATAACCCTAACCCGTACCCTTGTCCTAACCTTAACGTTAACCTGAAAACCTAACCTTAATCCTAATCCTAAACCTAACCCTAAAATTAACCCTAGCTCCTAACCCTACAGTACCAGTCAAAAGTTTGGACACACCTACTAATTCAAGGGTTTTTCTACTATGTCGAATAAGAGTGTGCAAAGCTGTCATCAAGGCAAAGGTTGGCTACTTCGAAGAATCTCAAATATAAAATAGATTTTTATGTTTAACACATTTTTGTTACTACATTATTCCATATGTGTTATTTCATAGTTTTGATGTCTTCACTATTTATTTATTTTTAAATTGTAACCTTTATTTAACTAGGCAAGTCAGTTAAGAACAAATTCTTATTTACAATGACAGCCTACACCATCCAAACCCAGATGACGCTGGGCCAATCGTGTGCCGCCATATGGGACTTCTAATCACGGCCAGTTGTGATACAGCCTAGAATCAAACCAGGGTTTCTGTAGTGACGTCTCAAGCACTATAAATATAGTGCCTTAGACCGCTGCGCCACTCAGGAGCCCAACGTGTAGGTGTGTCCAAACGTTTGACTGGTACTGTAATTCTAAACTTAACCCTAATAAATAGCATTTGACCTTGTGGTGACTAACAAAATGTCCACAGCTGGTCCAATTAGTATTTTTGTCACTATTCTTGTGGGGACTTCTGGTCTCCACAAGTATAGGTAAACACACACACTAGCCTCTGCTACAGTGAGATAACAAACCAAACACACACTGCACCCTGGGAACATCTGAACGGTTGCTGATCTTTACCTAGGGGAAACAGGCAGGGTCATTGAATTAGAAACACTGTCAGGAAACTGACCTTTTACCTCTGATATAGGATCTGTAACAATGACAAAATGCCAAAAATGTCTCTTTCAGCTTATCTAAAAATGACGTTTAAAGTCAATAGTGAGAACGGCAAAGACATCAGTCAGAAACAAAGCCGCACAAAAGAGGAACTCTCTAACATAAATAAACACCAATGCTTTAGGATCTGTCTTAAACTTTAGGATCGATTATTTCTTGCCCCAACTTCAAGTTGATGGTTATGTCAATATTTTAGTGTAAACAGTTATATTGCAACAAACATAAGCACGAAACAATTTCACCTATAACACATCTGTCCCTTGCATCACCAGCATAAATATATATATATATACACACACTAATGAGTGCAGCCAGATGTGGGCCGATTTTGTCCTTAGAAGCACTAAGTAAATAATGTCCCTCTCTTTGCTTACATCTCAGAGCTAACACACTCCCTGTCCCTCTCTCACCACTTCAGTCTTTGACCTTCACAGACACTCACACTGGACCCTCAAATGGTAGTGTGTTTTTCTGTGTAGATGTGCATATATGCATGTGTGTGTGCACGTGCATGTGTGTGCGTGCGTGTGTGAGGATCTATGTCCTGTACCTTTTCAAACCCCTTTATCTATCAGCCCACTGCGTCCTGGACTGGAGGGCAGAGCGCTGCTCACACACACACACACACACCGAATGCTGCTCACTAGCGACACAGAAACGGAAGTCAGGGTTCAGCAATCTCCCTTTCCTCTTTTCTTCAATTCGTGACCTTTCTCTCTTCTCTCTGAAAATGAGTCCAAGCCAAAGAGTCACAACAACTCCCTCCCACACAAACACACACTTTTTATTGCCCCTAGCAACAGCCTAACACACACCCCGGCATGGCGCAGCACAGCTGTCAACAGCTGGTTTAAGGGCAATAAGCTTATTCTCTCAGGTTAGAACAATCATACGAAAGAAGTAGGGAGATAGAAGGAGAGAGAAAAAGAAAGAGATGGAGGGATAAATGAGAACATTTCCGCTTTACTTACCTTTAATAAAGTATTCAAGAGTTAGTCCTTACACTTGTTCTCTCTCTCCCCCTCTCTTTCTCTCTCACTCTCTATGCAGAGTTAGTGAATGACTATAAACACTGAGCACAAAGCAATTGAAGAGTGAGGGAGGGTAGGAGGAAGATAGTGGGAGTGAAAGAGGGCGAGTTACAGCGTAAGAGAAAGCAGACAGACCGCAAGAGCGAGACAGAGCGAATTAAAAACAGAGAGGGAGAAAATGAAGGAGGAGAGGTGGGATTCTGCTAAGGAGATGGGGGTGGGGAGGACAAACAAAGAAAGAAAGAAGGGATAGGGATTGACAGTGTGAGATGAATATAACTGGATTGATATACTTCTTAGAAAAGGAGAGGAAAAAGTGTAAGAAAAGGGGAATTACACATAACAAGCATTGACGATGAGATAGAGAAGTGAAGTAGAGAAAGCTGGATGGGTCATTTTAGCCCATAGAGGGGAAAGGGAGGGGGTCCATTTTCTTTGGAAAGCTTGCTTCTGTGTGCATTATTATACAAAAAAATAACAGAAAGTTCCAAGAGTGAGAGAGAGACAGGTAGAGAGAGCAAAACACAGACACATACATACAAGCCTGGCAAGAGAAAGGCTATTTCATCTTTTCGTCAGAGTTTTCCTGTTCTTGCAATCATTTTACAAATTGTGGAGTATATTAAACCTAGATTTGGTATCTGTACTGACAATAATAACACGCCCATTCATTCATGGAGCACAACACTCTTAGAAAAAAACAGTGCTATTTAGAACCTAAAACGGTTCTTCGACTATCCACATAGAAAAACTATTTTTGGTTCCATGTAGATCCCATTTCTTTGGTTCTACATGGAACCCATAAGGGTTCTGCCTGGAACCAAAAAGGGTTTTCCTATGTGAACAGCCGAAGAACCCTTTAGGAACCCTTTTTTCTAAGAGTGTACCAAGTCATTCATCTATTCAGTGGCCAGTCATCTTGCATTTCCATACCTCTACCAATAGAGGGCGTCCTCCGCCCCCTCCCCTCGCTGGTTACAGTCAGCCACCACAGAGAGGTTGCATTCCAAATGGAACGCTATTCCATATATAATGCACTACTTTTAGCCAGAGCCTGCATGACTGTTGTTGTTCGCGCACAGAAAGGATATTCTCTTCTCTGCTGAGAACAAAATGCTGCCCTAATTAAGCTAGCCACTTGAGCACACTACGAGCGCTGTAAATGAACAAGCACAACAAACAAAACCAGGGAGGCTGCCATAACTCTTATGTAAATCTTAAATAAGCAACACTACTCCAGTATTGTTGAAACACTAAGCTTATCATGCTTTAATTGATGTGCATCTGTAAAAGGCTGACGAATTTTGTGCGTATGCACACATGGATGCACGCATGCACACACAGAGACACAAGCTCAAACAAACGTACACATTTCCCTCTTTCCGTCTCAGTCCAACAAACACACATTACAGATGTCATTCCTCTGTTTGTTAGTGTGTACACTGAAAAAATACACGCTCTCTCTGTTAATCTCTCTCTCCTGTTTCTCTCCTCCCCTGACCCCTACGTGTCCCCTTCAGTGCGTCATCAATTAAAGAGAACAGCAGAGTGAGAGAGTTTAAGAGAGGGAGGGGCAGACGGGGAGAGGGAGGGAGACAGTAGAGTCCTCCGAATGGAGAGAGGATGACGTCACTGATCTAGGCATCAAGGTTACTCCTCTTTCTCTTGCCTCTCTATCCTCTACAGAGAGGAAGGAGGGAAGATGACAGGGAGGAAGGAGAGAAGGCTGGAGGAAAGAGCGAAAGAAAGACAGAAAGTGGAGGACATCAGAAGAATATTCCGGATAAGAAAAAGAAAATGTCAAGGATTTCCCCCGTTGTTTGGCTCCTTTAATAGGACATGTGGCCCTCGTGCCCCTTTACAGTGGTGTAAAGTACTTCATAAAAATACTACTTAAGTAGTTTTGGTGGGGGGGGGGGGGTGGGGGGGGGGGGGGGGGGGTACTGTGTTCGCAAATTATGTCTGAGTGTTGGAGGGTGCCCGTCTGTCCGTAAAACATATGAAATAAAAAAAAATGGTGCTGTCTGGTTTCCTTAATATAAGGAATTTGATGTATAGCATTTACTTTTACTCAAGTATGACAATTGAGTACTTTTTCCACCACTGCATTTAAGTACATTTAAAACCAGATACTTTTAAGGTTTTTACTCAAATAGTATTTTACGTGAGTCATTTTCTGTTAAGGTATCTTTACTTTTACTCAATATGACAATTGAATACTTTTTCCACCACTGTGTGAGTGCAATGACCGTGTTCAATTCTCCAAGTGTCTTGTACAAACACACTGTACACAGTCCGCAAGTCTACAAGATTTCATGGGAACTACGCAGATACACTACATGACAAAAAGTATGTGGACACCTGCTCGTTGAACATCTCATTACAAAATCATGGGCATCAATATGGAATTGTTCTGCCCTTTGCTGCAATAACAGCTTCCACTCTTCTGGGAAGGTTTTCCACTAGATGTTGGAACATTGCTGCGAGGACGTGCTTCCATTCAGCCACAAGAGCATCAGTGAGGTCGGGCACTGATAATGGGCGATTAGGCCTGGCTTTCAGTCGGCATTCCAATTCATCCAAAAGGTGTTTGATGGGGTTGAGGTCAGGGCTCTGTGCAGGCCAGTCAAGTTCTTCCACACCGATAGACAAACCATTTCTGTATGGACCTCGCTTTGTGCACGGGGGCATTGTCATGCTTTGTCAACAGGAAAGGGCCTTCCCCAAACTGTTGCCACAAAATTGGAAGCACAGAATAATCTAGAACATCATTGCATGTTGTAGCATTAAGATTTCCCTTCACTGGAACTAAGGGGCCTAGCTTGAACCATGAAAAACAGCCCCAGATCATTATTCCATTCCACCAAACTTTACAGTTGGTATTATGCATTGGGCAGGTAGGGTTCTCTTGGCATCCGCCAAACCCAGATTCGGCCGTCGGACTGCCAGATGGTGAAGCATGATTCATCACTCCAGAGAAAGTGTTTCCACTGCTCCAGAGTCGAATGGCGGCAAACTTTACACCACTCCAGCCAACGCTTGACATTGCGCATGGTGATCTTAGGCTTGTGTGCGGCTGCTCATCCATGGAAACCCATTTCATGAAGCTCCCGACGAACAGTTATTATGCTGACGTTGATTCCAGAGACAGTTTGGAACTCAGTAGTGAGTGTTGCAATTGAGGACAGACAATTTTTTTGCGCTTCAGCACTCGGCGGTCCCATTCTGTGAGCTTGTGTGGCCTATCACTTTGCGGCTGAGCCATTGTTGCGCCTAAACATTTCCACTTCACAATAACAGCACTTACAGTTGACCGGGACAGCTCTAGCAGGGCAGAAATTTGATTAACTGACTAGTTGGAAAGGTGGCATCATATGATGGTGCTGAGCTCTTCTGAGCTCTTCAGTAAGGCCATTCTCCTGCCAATGTTTGTCTATGGCGATTGCATGGCTGTGTGCTTGATGTTATACACCTGTCAGCAACTGGTATAGCTGAAATAGCGGAATCCACTAATTTGAAGGGGTATACTTTTGTATATACACCACCGTTCAAAGTTTGGGGTCACTTAGAAATGTCCTTGTTTTTGAAAAGCACATTTTGTTGTCCATTAAAATAACATCAAATTGATCAGAAATACAGCGCAAACTGGCTCTAACCAGAATAGAAAGAGGAGTGGGAGGCCCCGGTGCACAACTGAGCAAGAGGACAAGTACATTAGAGGTCAAGTTTGAGAAACAGATGTCTTACAAGTCCTCAACTGGCAGCTTCATTAAATAGTACCTGCAAAACACCAGTCTCAACGTCAACAGTGAAGAGGCGACTCCGGGATGCTGGCCTTCTTGGCAGAGTTCCTCTGTCCATTATCTGTGTTCTTTTGCCCATCTTATAATCTTTTATTGGCCAGTCTGAGGTATGGCTTTTTCTTTGCAACTCTGCCTAGAAGGCCAGCAATGCTGAAGCTCCAGATACTCAACTTGTCTAAAGGCCAGTTTTATTGCTTCTTTAATCAAAACAACAGTTTTCAGCTGTGCTAACATAATTGCAAAAGGATTTTCTAATGCTCAATTAGCCTTTTAAAATTATAAACTTGGATTAACTAACACAACGTGCCATTGGAACACAGGAGTGATGGTTGCTGATAATGGGCCTCTGTACGCCTATGTAGATATTCCATTAAAAATCATCGTTTCCAGCTATAATAGTCATTTTCAAGATTAACAATGTCTACAATGTATTTCTGATCAATTTGATGTCATTTTAATGGACAAAAAAAAGTGATTTTCTTTTAAAAACAAGGACATTTCTAGGTGACCCCAAACTTTTGAACGGTAGTGTATGAACATATACTTACATGAAATACTTAGTAGCATGTACAATACAAATTGGACGACAACACACATAGGCGAAAAGTGGTGTTCCCCCTAGGTATGTTTTAGGTATTATATTGCACAGGCAGGATAGTGTAGATAGACAAAGAAGTGAGGAGACATTTGTGAGACAAAGTTGTGGTGGGATGAGGATTCCATCCCATGTAGACCAGCAGATAAGTGCTAAAAGGCGATGGTGTTATCCACTAGCCTAGACAAACCGCAGGCCACAAAAAATGTACTTCTTAACCTCATTTCTATGGGGCCCTGAGTTTTCCCTGAGCATGTGACCTTACAGGGGCCTAAGGTTATAGTGTATAACTGAGGCCCAGAGTTGTTTCTGGTCAGGTCATGTGGTCAATAAAAAAAAAACTTTGGGCCCTGCTCATACCTACAACTACCCCCTCATGCCTATTCACCCCTCCTCTCTTGTCCATCTCAGGTGCTACAGTGCAGAGTTGGCAGAATGTTAAACAACCAGATCAGGAAAACACAGAGAGACAGAGAGAGAGAGAGAGAGAAATGTTGTCAGATGACAAGGAAGGAGTAAGATTTGCCAGGAGAGATGTTATGGAGGAAGAGAGGGAAGTAGAAGGAAGAGGCCTTAAAATATGTCAGAGTACATAAAAAGCAGTAAACAGAGGAAAAGAAAACAGACCCCAACCCACTTTAGGATACATGCTAAAGTGGATGACAGTCAGCGACAAATGGGGAGTGTTTTGCAAGTCTTGATGATGAGCTTGCATAGGGTTATTACATTATTTTGTAAAATCTCAAATTATGGCACCCTTTTCTCTAGATCGTGCACTACGTTTGGCCAGCCCTTTGTAGGAAATAGGGTGCTATTTAGGACAAGGGAATTGACCTCCCCAGCCCTACCGATGGAGCCAGGACAGATGGAGTCTCGCTTCAGACAGGAAGGAGCTCACCCCACCGCCCTAAGGCAGGACACACACGCACACACAGGATACCCAGCCCTGATAAACCCCGGGTTCAGGTCACTCAAGGGCCTCCTTCTCCAGCCATCACTCAGTCTTGGCCTTTCCCCATCACGCCCTCAACTGGCCACAGCAAAGCAAATGCTCACACTTTACTTGAGGCTGAGGCCACACAGAAACGTATGACAATGTATACGCGTTTTGCTTCAAAAACATGGTTAAAAAAAAACTATAATTTTGATCTCGATCTCATGACAGGGATGGTCAGTCCTTGCATCTATACCTCTGTCTATGAATTTCAGAGTGCTAACATTTCTCCAGCCCCCTCAGCTGTTTAAGAAAACAAGTGTTTGGGTGCCGGCTTTGTTGCTTTTCGAATCTTGGATTGTCCCCTTTAATGCTTTTGGGGTGCATTTCTTCCACATTGTAAGCATGTATAGTATAGCATCATCATCATCATAATGATCCTAAATTAAATCAGTTGAAAATTTGCTAGACAGAGATATTATCATAAGCCTTATAATAAGTTATATAAATGCAACAATTTCAAAGAATTTACTGAGTTACAGTTCATAAAGAAATCAGTCAATTTAAATAAATAAATTAGGACCTAATCTAGGGATTTCACACGACTGGAAATACAGATATGCATCTGTTGGTCACAAATACGTTAACAAAAAAGGTAGGGGTGTGGATTACAAAATCAGTCAGTATCTGGTGTGATCACCATTTGCCTCATGCAGCGCGACACATCTCCTTGACATAGAGTTGATAAGGCTGTTGATTGTGGGCTGTGGAATGTTGTCCTCTCCTCTTCAACGGCTGTGCGAAACTGCTGGACATTGGCGGGAACTGGAACACTATTGTACACGTCAATTCAGAGCATTCCAAACATGCTCAATGTCTGGTGAGAATGCAGGTCATGGAAGAATTGGGACAATTTCAGCTTCCAGGAATTGGGTACAGATCCTTACAACATGGGGCTGTGCATTATCATGCTGAAACATAAGGTGATGGCGGCAGATGAATGTCACTACAATGGGTTTCAGGATCTTGTCACAGTATCTCTGTGCATTCAAATTGCCATCAATAAAATGCAATTGTAGTCATTGTCCGTAGCTTATGCCTGCCCATACCATAACCCCACCATGGGGCACTCTGTTCACAACATTGATATCAGCAATCTGCCCAGTACAGCTAAAACCGTTATTCATCCGCAAAGAGCACACTTCTCCAGCCTGCCAGTGGCCATCGAAGGTGAGCATTTGCCCACTGAAGTCGGTTATGACGCCGAACTGCAATCAGGTCAAGACCCTTGTGAGGACGCAGATGAGCTTCCCTGAGACAGTCTCATCAGCTGTCTGGGTGGCTGGTCTCAGACAATCCCGCAGGTGAAGAAGCCGGATGTGGAGGTGGTTATACGTGTTCTGTGGTTGTGAGGCCTGTTGGACGTACTGCCAAATTTTCTAAAACAACGTTGTAGCCAATTTACGGTAGAGAAATTAACATTAAATTCTCTAGCAACAGCTCTGGAGTACATTCCTGCAGTCAGAATGCCAATTGCACACTCCCTCAAAACTTGAGACATCTGTGGTATTGCGTTGTCTGACAAAACTGCACATTATGGGCGGCCTTTTATTGTCCACAGCACAAGATGCACCTGTGTAATGATCATGTTTAATCAGCTTATTGATATGCCACACCTGTCAGGTGGATGCATTATCTTGGCAAAGGGGAAATGCTCACTAACAAGGATGTAAACAAATTTGTGCACATTGTTTTAGAGAAATAAGCTTTATGTGTTTATGGAAAACTTCTGGGATCTTTTATTTCAGCTCATGAAATACTTTATATGTTGTGTTTATATTTTTGTTCAGTGTATGTTAACGTATGTTACTCACTCCTGTGCGAGTAAGCATATCATGACATACACACACGTGTGCATGTCTCTGCATGTTACTATGCGGGACAGACCTGAGGTGCTTTGATGTCCTACATTCTAAAGTGTGATAAGATCAGCCCTTTGAGGCAGTGTAAATACCATTGGTCTTCTTAACACAGGTACTGGGAACAGTAGAGTCCTCGTAACAGTTTTCAGCTAATTTTGAGTTAGTGCACGCTGTGTCTAGCGAGTGACAGCCTGCTCGACTGTGACCCAGTGCACAGATTGTGTTATTAATGATGTTCATTAGAGAGATAATGAAGATATTCAGAAATGCCCCCGGGGACTACAGGGCACTAATTGATTCACAGCATATTGGACAGTGGTCGTGGACCGCTCTTCCAGCTCCTTAGGCCTACATTACAGACAGGCCTATAAAGAGCCATATGCCTCCATACCGAGCCCATAGAGTAGGCCTACTTTACCTGTTCTCAGTTTGATGGTAAACAGACAGACAGACAAACAAACAAACAAACACACACACACATGCCCTATCCAGCCCATATTTTACCTACAGTGAGGGAAAAAACTATTTGATCCCCTGCTGATTTTGAACGTTTGCCCACTTACAAAGAAATTATCACTCTATAATTTTAACGGTAGGTGTATTTGAACAGTGAGAGACAGAATAAGAAAAAAATCCAGAAAAACGCATGTCAAGAATTTTATAAATTGATTTGCATTTTAATGAGGGAAATAAGTATTTGACCCCTCTGCAAAACATGACTTAGTACTTGGTGGCAAAACCGTTGTTGGCAATCACAGAGGTCAGACGTTTCTTGTAGTAGGCCACCAGGTTTGCACACATCTCAGGACGGATTTTGTCACACTCCTCTTTGCAGATCTTCTCCAAGTCGTTAAGGTTGAGGCAGACGTTTGGCAACTCAAACCTTCAGCTCCCTCCACAGATTTTCTATGGGATTAAGGTCTGGAGACTGGCTAGGCCACTCCAGGACCTTAATGTGCTTCTTCTTGAGCCACTCCTTTGTTGCCTTGGCCGTGTGTTTTGGGTCATTGTCATGCTGGAATACCCATCCACTACCCATTTTCAATGCCCTGGCTGAGGGAAGGAGGTTCTCACCCAAGATTTGACGGTACATGGACCCGTCCATCGTCCCTTTGATGCGGTGAAGTTGTCCTGTCCCCTTAGCAGAAAAACACCCCCAAAGCATAATGTTTCCACCTCCATGTTTGACGGTGGGGATGGTGTTCTTGGGGTCATAGGCAGCATTACTCCTCCTCCAAACACGGCGAGTTGAGTTGATGCCAAAGAGCTCCATTTTGGTCTCATCTGGCCACAACACTTTCACCCAGTTGTCCTCTGAATCATTCAGATGTTCATTGGCAAACTTCAGACGGGCATGGATATGTGCTTTCTTGAGCAGGGGGACCTTGCGGGCGCTGCAGGATTTCAGTCCTTCACGGCGTAGTGTGTTACCAATTGTTTTCTTGGTGACTATGGTCCCAGCTGCCTTGAGATCATTGACAAGATCCTCCCGTGTAGTTCTGGGCTGATTCCTCACCGTTCTCATGATCATTGCAACTCCACGAGGTGAGATCTTGCATGGAGCCACAGGCCGAGGGAGATTGACAGTTCTTTTGTGTTTCTTCCATTTGCGAATAATCGCACCAACTGTTGTCAAGCTACTTGGCGATGGTCTTGTAGCCCATTCCAGCCTTGTGTAGGTCTACAATCTTGTCCCTGACATCCTTGGAGAGCTCTTTGGTCTTGGTGGAGAGTTTGGAATCTGATTGATTGATTGCTTCTATGGACAGGTGTCTTTTTTACAGGTAACAAGCTGCGGTTAGGAGCACTCTCTTTAAGAGTGTGCTCCTAATCTCAGCTCATTACCTGTATAAAAGACACCTGGGAGCCAGAAATCTTTCTGATTGAGAGGGGGTAATATACTTATTTCCCTCATTAAAATGCAAATCAATTTATAACATCTTTGACATGCGTTTTCAGGATTTTTTTTGTGGTTATTCTGTCTCTCACTGTTCAAATAAACCTACCATTAAAATTATAGACTGATCATTTCTTTTTCAGTGGGCAAATGTACAAAATCAGCAGGGGATCAAATACTTTTTTCCCCTCACTGTAGATAGCCTTATCTGTTGGATCACAACACACATTTCACGGTTCACTTTGTTATCATAATACTGTTTCAATACTGAACAGATGCTCATTTTTTGCATTTTTACATCGATAATATTTAGGTGACGACACAATGCAACATCACCAACAACAGGTACAGCCTGTCAGACTGGAATCTCTACATACCCTATCCTGTGTTACCGGTCAACAGCTGTGTGTTGGTTATCATGGTAGAATACATATTATTTATTTAACTAGGCAAGTCAGTTAAGAACAAATTCTTATTTACAATGACGGCCTACATGGCTTTACTCTAGTTCCATATCATGTCCTTACGCCTACATAGGCAACAGTGTCTGGGCAAGGCACACCCAGTCAACAAAATACAAGCCCTGAAGGAAGACCCAGTAGCGAGACAAAAAGGCTATACATTATATTCAAAACCAAGCACAAATGAAAAAGCAAAATGGAGAAGTTCAAAATAAACAAGTCAGGCCTAGGTTAGTTATAAGCTAGTGCAACCGACCGAGGGTCTCCTAAGCTCCACAACTGTGTGAGCCTGCAGAACTAAAGCCCATGCAAGTGTGGTTCTGAAACACCTCTGTTACAATAGCCCACAATACAATTCATCTAGGCTAAATAAAGTAGCCAGAGGTAGCCAACACCATCAATGTTTGATCAAGCCTAGGGCCCCACACCAAGATGACACTGAATAAAACCTCAACCGTTCTATGACTATTTACTGGTAGTGTCAGCCCATGGGCCATGGACTATGCAATGTCTCTCTAACAACTTCAAATAAATACAATCAAATTATTAAATGTAATAACATGCAGTCCTATGCTGGAAAAAAGCATGAGTGTCTGAGGCTGCACCTTCTCTTATGAAATCATTTTGATAAGTTATGAAAAAATACCGACGTTTGTATGGAAAGAGCAAGCGCACTAATTCCATCATGTGCTGTGAGCACCGAACACCGTATTTTATGATGGATATGATGAGGACCAAAGCCTACCTGGGAATCTGCTCGAGCATTATTGTCCGCATAGCCTACAACATGTGCAGAATATAAACAAGGCATATTCGAATCATGACTGCTAAATTGTTTTAGCTGTAAGAAACCCGATAAAATAAATATGGTGATTGATTGCAATGGGTTTCGATCACATACAGTACGCGAGTTCGCGGCTCTCTCTCCTAATAAATTATGAGAAGAGTAACATAATGTTTCAGAAGATGATCAAATATGATCATTACCAGACTTACGTTGTTCCGCAAATCTTGCAGAGCTACGCTCATCGTGCAACAGACAGCAACATCGACGGCGGGGCGAGCGCGACAGACTCTCTACCACTGCTGTAGACGATTCCAGTGGCTGGATCGCGAAGCCATCTCTCCCCCGCTCTCTCAAATCCTGCGGAACAACAAAAGGACATATACTAAACCTTTCTCACACATATCTATCCGTGTTGCTCTAGGACCGCAATGGACTGTGCCCGCCAGAGCATAACATTACCTAGTGCCTCTCGAAAGCAAGCAGAATAGGCCTACAGCAAAATGTTCCATCGTCGGGAGAAAAAGCCCTTTCACGCGTGCAGTCGGCTAACCCAGGGATGAACGAGAAGGAAGATCGCAATCACGCTGCAGACTACACCCCGCCCTCCCTCTACCCCTTCCTCTCTCTTGCGCTCTCTCAATTAAATTTCAATTGAAGAGCTTTACTGGCATGGGAAACATATGTTTACATTGCCAAAGCAAGTGAAATAGATAATAAACAAAAGTGAAATAAACAATAAATCGCTCTCTCTCACACACACATGCCTTCCGTTGCCAAGACAAAAACATTTATTGTAGGCTAGGCATCGGGTTGGGGTGCTGAGGGGTAATTCTAGGAAAGAGAACTGTGGTGAGATAAGCTACACGGGGAAGGGCAACAGCTGTGTGCCAAGATAAGAAATACTGACTTCACCCTAATATTTTAAATACTTACAGAAATGCACCTGATTACACATCCTGTAGAAAAAGTTAGTGGGGCTCAAGTCGGCCTACTTGCACATCTCCAATTAGTGTAGGCTACAATATATCAGAGGTGTGTGTGTGTGTAGCTGGTATCTTATGCACCACAGGAGAACCAAGAAATGAAGAGCGACACCACGGCTGTCTGTAAGGCTTTTATGTTGATCTGCTGCAATAGTATTGTGAAAAGACAGGACAGGAACACATCAGTCTCCAATGCACCACCTGACAAGTTGTTCTTTCTCTCTCAGTGTTTTCTCAGACTCTCACAATCACACTCATACATAAAGCCATAATGTATAGTATAAAATAATAACCAGTCCTTAATACAAAGAATGTATAATCTTAATTCTTAGACAATAGAACCATACCTGCAATAGTATTGTGAAAAGACAGGACTGGAACACATCAGTCTCCAATGCACCACCTGACAAGTTGTTCTACACAGGAGCATGAAGAAAGGTAAAACACATATCCTGTCTCACATCCCCAATACATTGCTAGGTGCTTTCAGTGTTGATAGTAGCAAAATACAACAACTCATGTACAAAACCACTGCAACACAAACAAGTTACAACGTAAAATCGCCCTAGAGGGCAAAAACTACATCCCCCATAATGCAACACCACCACTAGTTGGCAGCTCAGCTAGCCGTCTGCATCACAGAAAGAAAGGCATGCTAGCTAGCAACACTTTTAGCACTCTGTAACTATATTAATAACAACAATAAAACTCTGAAAGTTACGTGTTTCGATAGTCTCACACCCCCTTATAACAATATCTACAGCATTAACCTTGGGACGTTTTATTTATTTCACGTTACGGACTTCTACAAAGGAGTAATCTGCAACCCATACCTTTCTCTCTCAGTGTTTTCTCAGACTGAGGAGAGCGGGAGCTATGGGTAGTACCAGGGTGTTAGTAGGTGACGTAAGCACCCAGATAAAATAATATGCATTTAATGAAACAAAACCCGAAGATGTTAACATCATTCAGCTACTGTAGCTGCCTACCTAACATCAACAGGCATCACCAGTAGCGCAACAATTAAAATTAGAAACCAAAAGTAAAGTTCCTGGCGATCATAGCGATCTGACTCCCCCCTTCTGTCTGAACTTGGAATATTCCTGTTCGCGGGCTTTGGCCACTGACCCTCAACCTGATTGTTCTGTTCTGCGTTGTGTACTATTCTAATAATTTGAAGTTTGCTGGAATAACCATTTTAACCTGTTAGGGCGAGGGGGCAGTATTTACACGGCCGGATAAAAAACGTACCCGATTTAATCTGGTTATTACTACTGCCCAGAAACTAGAATATGCATATAATTATTGGCTTTCGATAGAAAACACCCTAAAGTTTCTAAAACTGTTTGAATGGTGTCTGTGAGTGTAACAGAACTCATATGGCAGGCAAAAACCTGAGAAGATTCCTTACAAGAAGTGGCCTGTCTGACAAGTTCTTGTTCTTCTTGATTCTCTTTATTGAAAACTGAGGATCTTTGCTGTAACGTGACACTTCCTACGGCTCCCATAGGCTCTCAGAACCCAGGAAAAAGCTGAATGATGTAATTCCAGCCCCTGGCTGAAAAACATTAGCGCCTTTGGTAAGTGGTCTATCAGAGGACAATGCGACTGAGGTGCGTGCACGAGGAGACCCCATGTTTTTATTTTCTCTCTCTTTGTACTAAAACACAGATTCCCGGTCGGAATATTATCGCTTTTTTACGAGAAAAATGGCAAAAAAAATTGATTTTAAACAGCGGTTGACATGCTTCGAAGTACGGTAATGGAATATTTAGAATTTTTTTGTCACGAAACGCGTCGGGCGCGTCACCCTTCTTTACCCTTTCGGATAGTGTCTTGAACGCATGAACAAAACGCCGCTATTTGGATATAACTATGGATTATTTTGAACCAAACCAACATTTGTTATTGAAGTAGAAGTCCTGGGAGTGCATTCTGACGAAGAACAGCAAAGGTAATAACATTTTTCTTATAGTAAATCTGACTTTGGTTAGGGCTAAACTTGGTGGGTGTTTAAATAGCTAGCCCTGTGATGACGGGCTATCTACTTAGAATATTGCAAAATGTGCTTTCACCGTGAGTAATTTAGTAAATTCACCGGAAGTTTGCGGGGGGTATGCTAGTTCTGAACATCACATGCTAATGTAAAAAGCTGGTTTTTGATATAAATATGAACTTGATTGAACAAAACATGCATGCATTGTATAACATAATGTCCTAAGATTGTCATCTGATGAAGATCATCAAAGGTTAGTGCTGCATTTAGCTGTGGTTTGGGTTTATGTGACATTATATGCTAGCTTGAAAAATGGGTGTCTGATTATTTCTGGCTGGGTACTCTGCTGACGTAATCTAATGTTTTGCTTTCGTTGTAAAGCCTTTTTGAAATCGGACAGTGTGGTTAGATTAACCTGTTAGGGCTAGGGGGCAGTATTGACACGGCTGGATAAAAAACGTACCCGATTTAATCTGGTTACTACTCCTGCCCAGTAACTAGAATATGCATATAATTATTGGCTTTGGATAGAAAACACTCCAAAGTTTCTAAAACTGTTTGAATGGTGTCTGTGAGTATAACAGAACTCAAATGGCAGGTCAAAACCTGAGAGATTCCTTTACAGGAAGTGGCCTGTCTGACCATTTATTGTCTTTCTTTGACATCTCATTCCATTACAAAGGATCTCTGCGGTAACGTGACACTTCCCACGGCTCCAATAGGCTCTCAGAGCCCGGGAAAAACCTGAATGTCGTCATTCCAGCCCCAGGCTGAAACACATTATCGCCTTTCTCAAGTGGCCGATCAAGGGACTGTGGGCTTAGGCGCGTGCACTGGCCGCCCCCGTCTTTGTGATTTTTCCTCTGTTTACCGAAAAGGAGATTCCCGGTCGGAATGTTATCGCTTTTTTACGAGATAAATTGCATAAAAATTGATTTTAAACAGCGGTTGACATGCATTCGAAGTACGGTAATGGAATATTTAGAATTTTTTTGTCACGAATTGCGCCATGCGCGCGACCCTGATTTACCATTTCGGATAGTTTCTGGAACGCACGAACAAAACGCCGCTATTCGGATATAACAATGGATTATTTGGGACCAAACCAACATTTGTTATTGAAGTAGAAGTCCTGGGAGTGCATTCTGACGAAGACAACAAAGGTAATAACATTTTTGTTATAGTAAATCTGATTTTGGTGAAGGCTAAACTTGCCGGGTGTCTAAATAGCTAGCCCGTGATGGCTGGGCTATGTACTTAGAATATTGCAAAATGTGCTTTCACCAAAAAGCTATTTTAAAATCGGACATATCGAGTGCATAGAGGAGGTCTGTGTCTATATTTCTTAAAATAATTGTTATGCTTTTTGTGAACGTTTATCGTGAGTAATTTAGTAAATTGTTAGTAAATTCACCGGAAGTTTGCGGGGGGTATGCTAGTTCTGAACGTCACATGCTAATGTAAAAAGCTGGTTTTTGATATAAATATGAACTTGATTGAACAAAACATGCATGTATTGTATAACATAATGTCCTAGGGTTGTCATCTGATGAAGATCATCAAATTTTAGTGATGCATTTAGCTGTCTTCTGGGTTTTTGTGACATTATATGCTAGCTTGAAAAATGGGTGTCTGATTATTTCTGGCTGGGTACTCTGCTGACATAATCTAATGTTTTGCTTTCGTTGTAAAGCCTTTTTGAAATCGGACAGTGTGGTTAGATTAACGAGAGTCTTGTCTTTAAATAGCTGTAAAATAGTCATATGTTTGAGAAATTGAAGTAATAGGATTTTTAAGGTATTTGAAAATCACGCCACTGGATTACACTGGCTGTTACGTAGGTGGGACGATTACGTCCCGCCTAGCCCATAGAGGTTAACGAGAGTCTTGTCTTTAAAATGGTGTAAAATAGTCATATGTTTGAGAAATTGAAGTAATAGCATTTCTAAGGTATTTGAATAATGCGCCACGGGATTCCACTGGCTGTTACGTAGGTGGGACGAAATCGTCCCACTGGCCCTAGAGAAGTTAACTCTACTACACTCACCCCTTCTTGATTTTAGCAAACTTTAAGACATAAGGTAAGAGTTCTTCCTCCACAGGTGTAACCTTGACCAAGAGTCGTCCAGAAGGACAGCAAAGAGACTTTGCCAGGTAGAAATATGCCCATATACTACAACCTATGACCCCCTAATAAAGTATTTCTCATTTCCTTAATCTATCCTCTGGCTTCTGTGTTACTGGGGTACTGTCACTTCAACAAAAGTTGATAAGGCTTGAATCAGGGCGGCTAGATGCTCTCTTTTGTCCGGCTCAGCAATCACTTGACTCATTGACTATAAAAGTCTTCTGACAGACTTCACAACTCTTCCAGTTCGAGTTCTCAAAGTGCCTTTACTTGGTCTCAGGACTGTATCAGTGAGCTCAGACGTCTGGCTGTTTCTGCGCTCTACCTCTCTCTGGTTACTCATTCTCTTCTTAGTAGGTCTTATGCATACAGAGCCGCTGACTGATGAACTTCTACTGCGGATGCCATCTAGACTGCTCACTGACGTTGCTTTTCTACTTGTGTCATCTTCAGAAGGATCACTTGAATCATCACCAGGCATCATTGAAGAGCTTGATGTGCTTGATTTAGCTGCTTGTCCTGAGATCATGTCCTTCGCTGGGCTTTGAGGAGCAGCTTCTCTCATGTTCACGCCATCTTCCGGTCCCGAAGATTTTTGACCTTCAGCTTCCGTGGGCCCCTCAGGGTTCTGGCCCTCGAGAATCCAGACAGCAGTCCTTCGATCCTCTGAATCCTCATCCACATCGAATACCGGTCTTTCGTCACCGCTGTCTGCGTTTATGTCCTCCTCTGAAGCAGTAGAGGCTACTGTGGACATCTCGTCTGTCTGTCCCACCGGCAGGAAGTTCACTGGCAGTATGAAGTTTCGATGAACTACTTTACTCTTCTTGGTAGTAGGATCTTCAACTCTGTAGATGTGCACAGACGGGTCTTTCCATGTGATCACATAGACCGTTGAATCCCACAAGTCGGCAAGTTACCTTTTCCTCTTTCCTTTCGGTTTGCCAAGAGAACTTGGTCCCCAATCTCCAGGGCAGTACCCTTCACTCTCTTGTTATACTGCCTTGCTTGCTTTTTCTGAGCTTCAGTGGTGTTGGCCTGAGCGATCCTGACAGCCTCTCGCAGGACCTTTTGGAACGAGTCAACATACTCGTCATGAGTCAACATGTCTTCGTTTTTCAAGGTACTTCCAAACATGATGTCCACTGGCAGCCGTGGAATTCGGCCGAACATCAGGAAGAATGGTGCGAATCCTGTCGTTTCGTGTGTGGTACAGTTGTACGAGAAGGTTGACCGTCTGTATCATCTGGGGCCATCTTTCTTTTGCTCTCGCTGGCAACGATCGGACCATGTTTCCGAGCGTGCGGTTGAATCTTTCCGTCTGACCGTTGCCCATAGGATGATATGGAGTGGTATGGGACTTTTTGACTCCTGAGACTTGTAGCAATTCTGCGATTAACCTGTTAGGGCTAGGGGGCAGCATTGACACGGCTGGATAAAAAACATACCCGATTTAATCTGGTTACCACTCCTACCCAGTAACTAGAATATGCATATACTTATTACATATGGATAGAAAACACCCTAAATTTTCTAAAACTGTTTGAATGGTGTCTGTGAGTATAACAGAACTCAAATGGCAGGTCAAAACCTGAGAGATTCCTTTACAGGAAGTGGCCTGTCTGACCATTTGTTGAACTTCTTTTCCATCTCTATCATTTACTAAGGATCTCTGCTCTAACGTGACACTTCCCACGTCGTCCATAGGCGCTCAGAGCCCGGGAAAAAACAGAATGTCGTCATTCCAGCCCCAGGCTGAAACACATTATCGCCTTTCTCAAGTGGCCGATCAAGAGACACTGGCTTATGCGCGTGACCCCGACCGCCCCCGCCTTTGGGATTTTTTCCTCTGTTTGCCGAAAAGGAGATTCCCTGTCGAAATATTATCGCTTTTTTAAGTGACTCTCAAAGTTTGCTCCTTTGTCAGAGTGTATCCGCTGGGGAAACCCATAGACACAGAAGAACTGGTTCCATAACTTCTGGGCAACCACCTTTGCTGTCTGGTTCGAGCAAGGAAACGCATGTGCCAGCTTCGTAAAATGATCGGTGATGACGAGTACATCAACGCTCTCTCCATCCCTTCCTTCTGCTGACCAGAAGTCTATGCACACCAGTTCCAACGCTGTGCTGGTCTGAATAGATTCCAACGGTGCCCTAGCCTCTGGCTCCATTGTCTTGCCAACCACACAGCGCTTACAGTAGGAGACATACTTCTTCACTTCCCCTTCCATTCCATTCCAGAAGAACCTTTGACGTACCAAATGGAGTGTTCTAGTCTGGCCTTGGTGGCCGGCTTCATCATGGGTTCCCCTCAGAACGATGGCTTTAAGGGAGTCTGGCACCACCAGCTGGTACCTCTTCTTGACAACTCTGTCCTTAGATCTTCGGTAGAGGATCTCATCCTTGATTTTGAGTTTTTCCCAATACTTCAGTATTCTCAACACTTGGGCAGTCTCATGAGCCCTCTCTCTCCGCGAAGGTCTCCTCCTCCTCTCAACAAAGTACGCCACTCGGGCCAGCACCTGATCCGCCTTCTGTTTTCTCCGTATCACATCAGGAGAAAGGACTGGAAGAGTAGCCACTCCCCCTTCATGCTGAAGGATGCTGGCAGAATACTGGGCTAATTGGAATTTGCGCACTGGCACACTCGCATCCCACTCCAGACAGAATTCCAAAACTGCTTTCACTCCTTCAGAAGAGACTTGAGCCAGGATCTCACCACCTTGGATATTGACTGACAGTTTGAATGCGTCCTGGATGGACTCTGAAGTCACATACTCTGGGAACTCACTTGCCTTCCTAGCTCCAACGAACGGCTGTCGACTAAGCAGGTCTGCTGGGACATTCTGGGGCCCGGGGATGTACTTCAAGTCAAAGTCGAAGGGGGCCAGTTTAGAGACCCACCGCTGCTCACAGGCATCTAGCTTTGGTTTCGTCATTATAAATGTCAGGGGGTTGTTATCTGTTAGGACTGTGAATCTATTCCCCTTCAGCCAATGGGTGAACTTATCACACACAGCCCACTTAAGAGCGAAGAACTCTAATCTGTGTGCTGGGTAACGGGACTGGGACCTCGACAGAGTCTTGCTTGCAAAAGCTATTGGTCTGGGCCTACTCTCACCCTCAAATGTCTGGCTAAGCACTGCACCTAAGCCATCCATTGATGCATCTGTTGATAGGAGAAATGGTCTGTTAAAGTCTGGGTGAGCCAGCACGGCTGTTTGGGAGACAGCAGCTTTTAGCTTTTCCAGCGCCTCCCCACATTCAGAAGTCCAGTCTTCAGGTTTCAGACGTTTATAGGCCATGCCATGAGGTTTTCCTTTTTCTCCTTTCCGCTTACTTTTCTGTCCTGCAGTCAGACGAAACAGTGGTTTGGCTAAACCTGAGAAACTCGCAATAAAGTGGGAATAATAGTTTGCCATACCAAGAAATGATCTGACCTTGGTGGGTGAAGGTGTTTTCCCATCATTTTCCATCAGGTCAGCTGCTGTGATGTCGTTGATTGCAGACACTTTTCCTGGGTCGGTTGCAATGCCCTCTGCCGGGACGATATGGCCTAAAAACTTGACAGATTTTCTGAGGAGGTAACATTTTTTTTAAGATAAGATACACTACAAGAATGGGAACACATACAACCGTAGAAAATGGTTGTAGTTCATATTGAATAATAAGATGCATGTTGCAAGCTTTATTTTTCCTTCTTTTTCTTTTACTCATTTATTTTATGGCTGACGAATTCTGCCATTATGATGAATAGGGGCTCTATGACATCAGCCTCTCTATTGTTCTCTCTATGTGTGTAACAACGGGATGCTTAATGTGATCTGAATGGTTACCATGTCCTAAATATTGGAATAAACTAGGCTAATGAAGGCAACTAACTGTTGCTTACTAAAACTCCCAAAGTCATACAATTGTTATAATAAGGTTTGAAGCAATAGCCTACCCGTGTGTGGTCAACTATTTGAGCACCATTTCGCACTGCTCTGAGACAAATGAAAAACGAAACCCTCAGGGTTTCCGTTAGGAAAATATGATGCTGTACAACGTGACCGGCCGCGTAGTACAGGACTGGTCTTGATAAATCAATGAGATTTTATTTTCACAAAATCTCCGTTTGGGTATTGGTTAAACTACAATTAGGGTGTGTAAATGTTGGGATTATTTTGCTCTTAGTACTGTAGTCTACTCGCGACCGGTCACGTTGTACAGCATCATATTTTCCTAACGGAAACCCTGAGGGTTTCATTTTTTGTTTTTCTTGTAATAGAAACACCACAATATTAATCAAATTAATTAAGCTACATTTCTTAAAATCAATCCCATATATACTGCTCAAAAAAATAAAGGGAACACTTAAACAACATAATGTAACTCCAAGTCAATCACACTTCTGTGAAATCAAACTGTCCACTTAGGAAGCAACACTGATTGACAATAAATTTCACATGCTGTTGTGCAAATGGAATAGACAACAGGTGGAAATTATAGGCAATTAGCAAGACACCCCCAATAAAGGAGTGGTTCTGCAGGTGGGGACCACAGACCACTTCTCAGTTCCTATGCTTCCTGGCTGATGTTTTGGTCACTTTTGAATGCTGGCGGTGCTTTCACTCTAGTGGTAGCATGAGAATGAGTCTAAAACCCACACAAGTTGCTCAGGAAGTGCAGCTCATCCAGGATGGCACATCAATGCGAGCTGTGGCAAGAAGGTTTGCTCTGTCTGTCAGCGTAGTGTCCAGAGCATGGAGGCGCTACCAGGAGACAGGCCAGTACATCAGGAGACGTGGAGGAGGCCGTAGGAGGGCAACAACCCAGCAGCAGGGCCGCTACCTCCGCCTTTGTGCAAGGAGGAGCAGGAGGAGCACTGCCAGAGCCCTGCAAAATGACCTCCAGCAGGCCACAAATGTGCATGTGTCTGCTCAAACGGTCAGAAACAGACTCCATGAGGGTGGTATGAGGGCCTGACGTCCACAGGTGGGGGTTGTGCTTACAGCCCAACACCGTGCAGGACGTTTGGCATTTGCCAGAGAACACCAAGATTGGCAAATTCGCCACTGGCGCCCTGTGCTCTTCACAGATGAAAGCAGGTTCACACTGAGCACGTGACAGATGTGACAGAGTCTGGAGACGCCGTGGAGAACGTTCTGCTGCCTGCAACATCCTCCAGCATGACCGGTTTGGCGGTGGGTCAGTCATGGTGTGGGGTGGCATTTCTTTGGGGGGCCACACAGCCCTCCATGTGCTCGCCAGAGGTAGCCTGACTGCCATTAGGTACCGAGATGAGATCCTCAGACCCCTTGTGAGACCATATGCTGGTGCGGTTGGCCCTGGGTTCCTCCTAATGCAAGACAATGCTAGACCTCATGTGGCTGGAGTGAGTCAGCAGTTCCAGCAAGAGGAAGGCATTGATGCTATGGACTGACCCGCCTGTTCCCCAGACCTGAATCCAATTGAGCACATCTGGGACATCATGTCTCGCTCCATCCACCAACGCCACGTTGCACCACAGACTGTCCAGGAGTTGGCGGATGCTTTAGTCCAGGTCTGGGAGGAGATCCCTCAGGAGGCCATCCGCCACCTCATCAGGAGCATGCCCAGGCATTGTAGGGAGGTCATACAGGCACGTGGAGGCCACACACACTACTGAGCCTCATTTTGACTTGTTTTAAGGACATTACATCAGACTTGGATCAGCCTGTAGTGTGATTTTCCACTTTAATTTTGAGTGTGACTCCAAATCCAGACCTCCATGGGTTGATAAATTGGATTTCCATTGATTATTTTTGTGTGATTTTGTTGTCAGCACATTCAACTATGTAAAGAAAAAAGTATTTAACCTCTCTAGGGTCGGCGGGACGAAATCGTCCCGCCGACCCTAGAGAGGTTTACCTAAACGCAGATTCCCGGTCGGAATATTATCGCTTTTTTACGAGAAAAATGGCATAAAAATTGATTTTAAACAGCGGTTGACATGCTTCGAAGTACGGTAATGGAATATTTAGAAATCTTTTGTCACGAATTGCGCCATGCTCGTAACCCTTATTTACACTTCGGATAGTGTCTAGAACGCACGAACAAAACGCCGCTATTTGGATATAACGATGGATTATTTTGGACCAAACCAACATTTGTTATTGAAGTAGCAGTCCTGGGAGTGCATTCTGACGAAGACAACAAAGGTAATCAAACTTTTGTAATAGTAAATCGGAGTTTGGTCAGGGCTAAACTTGGTCGGTGTTTAAATGGCTAGCCGTGATGGCTGGGCTATCTACTGAGAATATTGCAAAATGTGCTTTCACCGAAATTTACTCACGATAAACGTTCACAAAAAACATAACAATTATTTTAAGAATTATAGATACAGAACTCCTTTATGCAATCGCTATGTCCGATTTTAAAATAGCTTTTCGGCAAAAGCACATTTTGAAAAATTCTGAGTAGATAGCTCGCCATCACGGGTTAGCTATTTTGACACCCACCAAGTGTGGTACTCACCAAACTCAGATTTACTATAAGAAAAATTGGATTACCTTTGCTGTTCTTCGTCAGAATGCACTCCCAGGACTTCTACTTCAATAACAAATGTTGGTTTGGTTCAAAATAATCCATTGTTATGTTCAATTATCCTCTGATTTGTTCGTGCGTTCAAGACACTATCCAAAGGGTGACAAAGGGTGACGCGCACGACGCGTTTCGTGACAAAATTTTCAAAATATTCCATTACCGTACTTCGAAGCATGTCAACCTCTGTTTAAAATCAACTTTTATGCGATTTTTCTCGTAAAATAAGCGATAATATTCCGACCGGGAAACCCTGTTTTCGTTCAAAGACGAAAAAATAAAAACATGGTGTCGGCTCGTGCACGCGCCCCCAGTCTCATTGTTCTCTGATCGACCACTATCCAAATGCGCTACTGTTTTTCAGCCAGGGGCTCCAAAGTCATCATTCAATGTTTTGCCGCCTTCTGAGAGCCTATGGGAGCCGTAGGAAGTGTCACGTTACAGCAGAGATCCTCAGTTTTCAATAAAGAGAGTGTAGAAGGCCAAGAAATGCTCAGAGAAGGCACTTCCTGTAAGGAATCTTCTCAGGTTTTAGCCTGCAATAAGAGTTCTATTATACACACTGACAATATTCAAACAGTTTTAGAAAATTTAGGGTGATTTCTATCCAAATCAAACAATTATATGCATATTCTAGTTTCTGGGCAGTAGTAATAACCAGATTAAATCGGGTACATTTTTTATCCGGCCGTGCAAATACTGCCCCCTACCCTAGAGAGGTTAATGACTTGGAGAAGATCTGCAAAGAGGAGTGGGACAAAATCCCTCCTGAGATGTGGGCAAACCTGGTGGCTAACTACAAGAAACGTCTGACCTCAGTACTTGGTGGCAAAACCCTTGTTGGCAATCACAAAGTCATGTTTTGCAGAGGGGTCAAATACTTATTTCCCTCATTTAAATGCAAATCAATTTATAACATTTTTGACATGCGCTTTTCAGGATTTTTTGGTGGTTATTTTGTCTCTCACTGTTCAAATAAACCTACCATTAAAATTATAGACTGATAATTTCTTTGTCAGTGGGCAAACGTACAAAATCAGCAGGGGATCAAATACTTTTTTCCCTCACTGTACATCTGGCCCTTCTTTGGACACTGTGCTAACAAACCTCCAAACGAGCTTCAACGCCATACAACACTCCTTCCGTGGCCTCTAACTGCTTTTAAATGCTAGTAAAACTAAATGCATGCTCTTCAACCAATGGCTGCCCGCACTCTCTAGCATCACTACTCTGGACGGTTCCGACCTAGAATATGTGGACAACTACAAATACCTAGGTGTCTGGTTAGACTGTAAACTCTCCTTCCAAACTCACATTAAGCATCTCCAATCCAAAATTAAATCTAGAATTGGCTTCCTATTTCGCAACAAAGCCTCCTTCACTCATGCTGCCAAACATACGCTCGTAAAATTGAGTATCCTACCGATCCTTCACTTCGGCGATGTCATTTACAAAATAGCCCCCCAACACTCTACTCAGCAAACTGGGTGTAGTCTATCACAGTGCCATCCGTTTTGTCACCAAAGCCCCATATACTACCCACCACTGCGACCTGTATGCTATCGTTGGATGGCCCTCACTACATATCCGTCGCGAAACCCACTGGCTCCAGGTCATCTATAAGTCTTTGCTAGGTAAAGCCCAGCCTTATCTCAGCTCACTGAGTACCATAGCAACACCCACCTGTAGCACGTTCTCCAGCAGGTATATAGTACTGGTCATCCCCAAAACTAACACTTGCTTTGGCCACCTTTCCTTCCAGTTTTTTGCTGCCAATGACTGGAACGAATTCCAAAAATCTCTGAAGCTGGAGTCTTATTTCTCACCTCTCTGATTTTAAGCATCAGCTGTCAGAGCAGCTTACCGATCACTGTACCTGTACACAGCCAATCTGTAAATAGCTCATCCTCATATTATTACTTACCCTCTTGCTCTTTTGTACCCCAGTATCTCTACTTGCACATCATCATCTGCACATCTATCACTCCAGTATTAATGCTAAATTGTAATTATTTCGCCTCTATGGCCTATTTATTGCCTACCTCCTTACTATTCTACACTTGCACACACTGTACATAGATTTTTCTATTTTTATTTTATTCTGTGTTATTGACTGTACAGAGCGTTTGTATATGTGTAACTCTGTGTTGTTGGTTTTATCACACTGCTTTGCTTTATCTTGGCCAGGTCGCAGTTGTAAAAGAGAACTTGTTCTCAACTGGCCTACCTGGTTAAATAAAGGTGAAATTAAATTAAATTAAATAAAGATGGTGAACTGATCGCCAGGTGGAATCCAAGCAGCAGTGCAGCAGGCAACAGGAGTAGGTGTCACACTCACTTGGGAGAAGCTTTTTTCTGGAGGCAGATTTCTTGTAGAGTAGAATGTCTCTGAACAGCAGAAGGGGGCTTCAAGGCCTCTGGATTTGGGTGAGGTAGCCTGCCATTTGTTGAGCTCAAAGGCTTCGACACCTCTCACTTCACAAGTCAGTGCTAATTGATGTTGTATCTGGTCTGTCTGGTCTGTCTCAGTTCCAGGTTGGATGGTGTCCTTGGTAGTATTAATCCTTCAAGGACATTTTGGAATTTCGGACCCTGGCCGCCGGCGCGGGATGGAACGACAGGGCCATGATAGACCACTATCGCTGCAGTTTGCGCGAGGATGTCCGTCGTGAGTTGGCCTGCAGGGACACCACCCTCACCTTCGACCAGCTGGTGGACCTGTCCATTATGGGCTAGATAACCTGCTGGCCACCCGTGGACGTCCAGACAGGGGTCTGTCGGTTCCATCCCCCAGCACCACTGCTCCGATGCCCATGCAGCTGGGAGGTGCATGGGTGGACGGTTGCCAGGTAAAGGTCCAGCTGTAACTGCGCTCAGGCAGACCGGAGGAGGTACCGTCTCGTGCACCATCTGTGGCCGCAGAGGTCACACTGCCGGTTGGTGTCGGGTTGGTTCCTCTAGGGGTCGAGGCAGCAGGCAGGGCACTGGCGTCACCCCAGGTGAGAAGGCACCATTCTCACCCAGAGCCCTCTGTTGCACACATGTTTTTGTTTGTTACTTTTCCTGAGTTTTCCTCGCATTCCCAGCATAAGGCGCTCGTCGATTCAGGCGCAGCTGGGAATGTTATAGACAGATCATTTGCCCATAGTTTAGGGATCCCCATTGTTCCAGTGGCTATGCCCTTCCCAGTTCACGGCTTAGACAGTTGACCATTAGGGTCGGGGTTGATTAAGGAGGTCTCCGCTCCTCTGGGCATGTGGGCATGTGGTTGTTCCACTGGATATCATAAGGTGAATGCACCAATTTGTAAGTCGCTCTGGATAAGAGCGTCTGCTAAATGACTTAAATGTAAATGTAAATGTGACGCAGGGGGGGTCACACGGAGAGAATTAGTCTCTTCCTCATTGACTCTCCTGCATTTCCCGTGGTGCTAGGCCTATCCTGGTTAGCTTGTCATGACCCCACTGCTTCATGGCAACGGAGGGCTCTCACGGGGTGGTCGCGAGAGTGCTTGGAGAGGTGTTTAGGGGTTTCCGTTGGTGCTACTATGGTGGAAAGTCCAGACCAGGTCTCCACCGTCCGCATTCCCCCCGAATATGCCGATTTGGCTCTTGACCTTCTCCAAAAAGAAGGCAACTCAATTACCACCCCATTGACGGGGGGATTGTGCAATAAATCTCCTGGTAGACGCCGCACTTCCCAGGAGTCACGTCTATCCCCTGTCACAGGCAGAGACGGTGGCTATGGAAACATATGTCTCTGAATCCCTGCGTCAGGGGTACATTCGGTCCTCCACTTCACCCGCCTACTCAAGTTTATTTTTTGTGAAGGAGGGAGGTCTGCGCCCGTGTATTGACTATCGAGGCCTAAATCAGATCACTGTGAGGTAGTTACTCGCTACCTCTTTTCGACATTGCGATTGAGCCAATGCATGGGGCACGCTTCTTCACTAAACTAGATTTCAGGAGCGCTTACAACCTGGTGCGTATCCGGGAGGGGGACGAGTGGAAGACGGCGTTCAGTACGACCTCAGGGCATTATTAGTACCTCGTCATGCCGTACGGGTTGATGAATGCTCCATCAGTCTTCCAAGCCTTTGTAGACAAGATTTTCAGGTACCTGCACGGGCAGGGTGTAGTGGTGTATATTGATGACATTCTGAGATACTCCGCTACACAGCGCCGAGCATGTGTCCCTGGTACGCAGGATGCTTGGTCGACTGTTGGAGCCTGACCTGTACGTCAAGGCTGAGAAATGCCTGTTCTTCCAGCAGTCCATCTCCTTCCTAGGGTACCGCATTTCCACCTCAGGGGTGGAGATGGAGAGTGACCGCATTTCAGCCGTGCGTAATTGGCCGACTCCCACCACGGTAAAGGAGGTGCAGAAGTTTCTAGGGTTTGCCAATTACTACCGGAAGTTTATCCGGGGTTTTGGTCAGGTAGCAGCTCCCATTACCTCACTGCTGAAGGGGGGACTAGTACGGTTGCAGTGGTCGGCTGAGGCGGACAGGGCTTTTGGTCATCTGAGGGCTCTGTTTACCTCAGCTCCCGTGCTGGCCCATCCGGATCCCTCTTTGGCATTCATAGTGGAGGTGGACGCGTCCGAGGCTGGGATAGGAGCCGTGCTCTCTCAGCGCTCGGGTACACCACCGAAGCTCCGCCCCTGTGCCTTCTTCTTGAGGAAGCTTAGCCCGGCGGAGCGAAACTATGACGTGGGGGACCGGGAGCTGTTGGCTGTTGTCAGGGCCTTGAAGGCGTGGAGGCATTGGCTTGTGGGGGCTAAACACCCTTTTCTCTGGACTGACCACCGCAATCTGGAGTACATCCGGGCGACGAGGAGACTGAACCCTCGCCAGGCAAGGTGGGCCATGTTTTTCACCCGTTTTTTTTTCACCCTTTCTTACAGACCAAGTTCCCAGAACGTGAAGGCAGACGCACTGTATGACACAGAGGAGCGGCCTATGGATCCCACCCCCATACTCCCGGCCTCCTGCCTGGTGGTGCCGGTAGTGTGGGAGCTGGACGTGGACATTGAGCAGGCGCTACGTGCAGAGCCCACCCCTTCCAGTGTCCCGCTGGGCATCTGTACGTTCCGTTTGCTGTCCGTGACCGGCTGATCTATTGGGCCCACACGTCACCCTCCTCTGGTCATCCAGGCATCGGTCGGACGGTGCGCTGTCTGAGTGGGAAGTACTGGTGGCCCACTTTGGCTAAGGATGTTAGGGTTTATGTTTCCTCCTGCTCGGTGTGAGCCCAGTGTAAGGCTCCTAGGCACCTGCCCAGAGGTAAGTTAAACCCCTTACCCTTTCCACAACGGCTTTGGTCGCACATGTCGGTGGATTTCCTTGCGGATTTTCCTCCCTCACAGGGTAACACCCTGGTCGTTGTGGACAGTTTAGCTAAGTCCTTCCGTCTCCTCCCTCTGCCTGGTCTCCCTACGGCCCTACAGACTGTGGAGGCCTTGTTTACGCACGTCTTCCGGTACTACGGGGTGCCTGAGGACATAGTGTCTGATCGGGGTCCCCAGTGTCTGATCGGGGTCCTCACGTCGAGGGTCTGGAGGGCGTTCATGGAATGTCTGGGGGCCTCAATAAGCCTTACCTCGGGTTTTCACCCCAAGAGTAACGGGCAGGTGGAGAGAGTAAACCAGGATGTAGGTAGGTTTCTGAGGTCTTATTGCCAGGACCGGCCAGGGGAGTGGTGGATGATCGCGGCAGCTTTCCAATCTATGGGAATCTCAGACGATACAAAAGAGAGGTTGAACAGGCTAGTAATAGGGGTTGCAAGAATTTCTGCTGATAATTTTAGAAAGAGAGGGTCCAGATTGTCTAGCCCTGCTGATTTGGAGGGATCCAGATTTTGCAGCTCTTTCAGAACATCAGCTATCTGGATTTGGGTGAAGGAGAAATAGGGCAGGCTTGGGCGAGTTGCTGTGGGGGGTGGAGGGCTGTTGATCGGGGTAGAGGTAGCCAGATGGAAAGCCAGGCCAGCCGTAGAAAAATGCTTATTGAAATTCTCAATTATAGTGGATTTATTGGTGGTGACAGTGTTTCCTATCCTCAGTGCAGTGGGCAGCTGGGAGGAGGTGCTCTTATTCTCCATGGACTTTACAGTGTCCCAGAACATTTTTGAGTTTGTGCTACAGGATGCAAATTTCTGCTTGAAAAAGCTGGCCTTAGCTTTCCTAACTGTCTGTGTATATTTGTTCCTAACTTCCCTGAAGATTTGCATATCACGGGGGCTATTCGATGCTAATGCAGAACACCACAGGATGTTTTTGTGCTGGTCAAGGGCAGTCAGGTCTGGAGAGAACCAAGGACTCCAGTGACACAATCCCCTCATTAACTGGCCTACTGGTGCCATCATGGGCTGGAGCCCGTTCTGCCACACCCATTGCCAGAAGTCAGCACAACCTGCCCCGGGACGTCTTCCTGGGGGCTCGGAAGGTACCCCAGACCTCTTCGCCATTCCCACGGAGTACTAGGGAGGTGTTCAGCAAGGCCTGGGCCACTTTGCTCCTGCCGCACCTACCTTATGACTGCGGGATTGACCTTCTCCCTAGCACGATTCCGCCCCGAGGACGACTCTCTGTAGGGACCAGAGACCAAGGCGATGGAGACCTACATTTTGGACTCCCTTGCTGCAGGATTCAGTCGTCCTTCTTCTCCCAGGGTTCTTCTTTGTGGAGAAGAATGGCGAGATGCCCGTGCATCGACTACCGGGGTCTCAAACATAACTATTTTGTTTGTTCCTATGTTGGTTTATTTAGTTTCCACTCAGTCGTGTTCACACACACATTCACGCATCCATGCACCTTACATTCACCTTACATTATGACATTTCCACACCTCAATCCTTTTTCTTTGTGTAGAATTAATAGTTTTGTTTTATAATAAAGAACTTTTTGAATTGGCCTATACCTGTTGTTGATGTCCCCTCATTTTTGCCACAGGCTATGAGCCGGCCTGTGACAAGTGGGGGCTCATCCATAAGCTAAAGTTAATTGTAGTTATAGATAGTCATAGTTGGTTAAGGTTTTGTCTAGATTGTCTTTGCTTTATTGATACGTTTGTTTATTTGTCATTTGGCTTATTTGACTATTGTTTTAAAGTTAACTTAGGTTAGTTTAGTTCAGATTGCCAAATGTTTTTGTTTGAGGGGATGTTTTGGTTTGGCCAATATTGTTGGAGAGAGCATTGAGAGCCATGTGTTCTTTTGGTTCAGTTAGCTTGGTAGCTAAATTTGGTTAGCAATTCACGTTGGGTTTCTCTGGGTTTTTGTTCAAGTGGGAGTCCTCTCCTGTTCAGGCTTATCAGCGAGTGTCAATAGGAGGCTCGTGGTGTTTTTGTTTTAGGTGGCAGTGAACGTGGGTAGAGCTTCCCTTTACCTTTTCCCCTACATCGGCTCGGGAGCACCTCCGTGGTTATGGGGGGGCCGCCAGTTTCTGGTTGTCTTTTCCACTCCACTGGTTTTGTGTGCATAAAACCCCACCACATGTGACTGCACGAAGACCAGGGCCAGTTAGGTAGTTGTTTTTGGAGGATAGTGGGGTGTGGCTCCTGTCCTTGAACCAAGACTAACAGCAGGTGAGTTGTGTATTTTTTTTTAGCATTGGTAATAGTTGTATTGGTTGAGGAAAATGTCTTCCATTCTGAGTAGTTTTGTTCAAGCTCCTTCAGAGGTAGCCTTAGAGTTGTGTACTAAGGAGCAGTTAATTGAAATTGCTGAACATTATCAGATTGAGATTGTTGATAAAAAAATGAAAGACTGTTAAAACTATATTAAAGCAGGGTCTGAGGGAAATAGGTGTTTTTTGGGGTCAGTCTGCTAGTAGTGAGGGCTCAAGTTTTCAGTCTAGTCCTTCATTAACTTTTAAGCAGCAGCGGGAGCTGTTGCAAATGCAGTTGGAGATAGAGCGATTGAGAAATGCTAATAGACCAGAAGGACTACCACAGTTTGTTTCACAGAATCTTCGTTTGTTGTCTAATTTGATGAGTCAGATCCAGACACATACTTTGTTTTATTTGAGTGTATTGTGGAAGCTAGAGCTTGGTCAGATTTGGATTTGACTGTTGTTGCAATGTGTACTTACAGGTAAAGCACGTGAGGCTTTTGCAGCACTGAGTGTAGCTGACAGTAAAGTATATGCTAAAGTTAAATCAGAAGTTCTGAAGGTTTACAAACTTGTGCCGGAGGCATATCATCAACGTTTTCGTTACAGGAAAAAGCTAGATTCACAAACCTATTCTGAGTTTGTTCGTGATTTGACTTCTGCATTTAATCGTTGGTGTACAGCTTCAGAAGTTAGTACTTTTGAGGATCTGTCTAATTTGATTGTGTTAGAACAGTTCAAAAATTCTGTGTCTGACCAGGTTGCTACATACATGAATGAACGTAAAGTTAAGTCTCCAAGTGATGCAGCAGTCCTTGCAGATGAGTACAGGCTAACACATAAAAACCATTTTGAGTCAAACAGTGACATGTACCATAAAAATAACTTTACTTCCAGGAATAGTAGGTCAAATATTTTTGGAGCTTCTTTCCAAAGGCCTGAACAGAAATTTGGTTCTGGAGGACTTAAAGCACCGGTGAATGCTAATACCTGTCGCTACTGTTTAGTTGAAGGACATTGGAAGAAAGATTGTCCTCTACTTAAATCAAAAAAGTCAGGTCAAGTTAAACCTGCTGTGATGACAGCTCCTGTTTCAGCCTCTGACCACCAGGGTGAGTTTTTTCAGCCACTAGTTGAGTTTGATTCTCAGTCTTCCCACTGTGATTTTTCAGCCTTTATTTCAGATGGTGTAGTGTCCCTGAAAGATGGCAACCAAAATGTTTCAATCAAGATCTTAAGAGACACTGGAGCTTTAGATTATTTTATTCTGGAATCTGTTTTGCCATTCTCTAAGGAGTCTGATACTGGCAGATGTGTAATGGTACGTGGTATGGGTTTAGTTCCATTCTCTTCTCCTTTACATGAAGTTACCTTAAAATGTGGTCTGGTAGAGGGTGATGTAGATGTTGGGGTTAGACCCCAGTTGCCAGTAGAGGGAGTCCACATGATTTTGGGGAATAATTTGGCAGGTAGTAAGGTGTGGGCAGATGGAAAAGTAAACATCTTTACAAAGCAACCTTCAGTGTCCCCAGCAAGGGTATCTCCAGATCGCAACTGTGTATCTCCTGAGATATTCCAGTTTGTGCTGTTACCCGTGCTGCCTCTCGTAATAAGGTTGAGGGTAAGCCAGAAAGTCTTGAGCTGCCAGTCAAACTCCAGACAGAACAGTTGACTAGTTCTAGAGATTCATTGATAGCTGAGCAAAAGAAAATGAAACTGAAATATGACGGACAGGCTGAGCTGCGTGAGTTTAGTCCCGGTGATCGTGTACTTGCTCTTTTGCCTCTTGTAAGTTCACCTTTTCAGGCAAAATACTGTGGTCCCTTCCCTGTTGCGCAAAGTGTCAGATTTGAACTATCTTATTGAAACCCCTGGTCATAGGAAGTCCTCTAAATTATGCCATGTGAACCTGTTAAAATGTTATCACTCCCGTGATCTAAGCAAAGTGGAAGGCACGCCAGCGGTGAGGTCAGTGTGTTGACTGCTGCTCCAGTCACTGCATCTTGTGGCTTTAACTTTGTGGAGGGGGGAGAAGAGGAGGTAGTTAGGGTTTCGGATGAGGTCTTACAAGGTCGGTTGAAAAACTCCCAGACTTTGCAAAACCTTGGGGTTTTGGTAGATCATTTAGACTCTGAGAAACGTGATGAATTGGTAGCTCTTATTAGAAGCTACCCTGTTTTGTTTTCTGACACTCTATCGAAAACCCATTTAATTGAGCATGACATAGACATCGGAGATGCTAAGCCTATCAAACAGAGATTTTATCGTGTATCTCAGGAGAAGAGGGTGCAATTGGAAACAGAGGTGCAGTATATGTTGGACAATGGTATTGCGGAGCCATGTTATTCAAATTGGGCTTCACCCTGTCTTCTGGTCAAAAAGTCTGATTCCACATTCAGACCTTGCACTGATTATAGAAAAGTTAACAATGTTACAAGACACTTTCCAGAGGCTGTTGAATCGGGTGGTCTCAGGTCTGGAAGGGTGTGCCGTGTACTTGGACGACGTGGTGGTCTACTCAGACTCTTGAGAGGAGCATGTCTGTAGAGTGCAAGCCCTGTTCGAAAGACTGGTGTGAGCAAGGTTGACTATCAATTTGGCCAAGTGTGAGTTTGCCAAAGCTACAGTCACATACCTAGGCAAGGTTGTTGGTCAGGGTGTTGTCTGTCCCGTGGAAGTCAAGGTTCAGGCTGTGAAGCAGTTCCCACAGCCCTCCACAAAGAAATAACTGATGCGCTTCCTGGGAATGGCGGGGTACTACCGTGCTTTTTGTAAACTTTTCGGTAGCAGTGTCCCCCCTGACCAATCTGTTGAAGGCCAAGGCTGAGTTTATCTGGTCCACCCAGTGTCAAGAGGCATTTGATGCAGTTAAGGCTCTTTTGTGTTTGGCACCCATGTTGGTAGCACCAAATTTTGGGAAACCTTTCAAATTGCAGGTAGACGCCAGTCAAATCGGTGCTGGGGCTGTGCTTCTCCAGGAAATGATGAAAATATTGAGTGTCCAGTCAGTTTCTTTTCCCGGAAATTTAAGAAGTATCAGAAAAACTATTCTGTAATTGAAAAGGAGGCTTTAGGTCTCATTTGGGCTTTACAGCACTTCGAGGTCTATGTTGGTTCTTGTTTAACCTGTTTAACTGTGCTCACGGACCACAACCCACTTACTTTTCTGAAGTCCTTGCAAAATCCCAACCAATGCCTGATGCGTTGGGCTTTGTTCTTGCAACAGTTCAACCTGGATATTAGACACATTAGGGGTAAGGATAATGTAATTGCTGATGCTCTGTCTCGTGCTCCTTTAACCTAGTTTGTATTTTCTCTCTGCTGAACCCTGCAGGCTGTCTGCGCCTCTTTCCTCTTAATTTGCTCCCCAGGTACCAGGGCTGCTGAGCTTGAGGACAGACAGTCAGCTAGGGGACACGGGGCTACCACTAGGAGCTGGGACTGGTATCTGTTTTGTTTTGTTTTTTGGAGGGGGGAATTTGGATTATGTTAAAAAATGTTGGGTCGTAATTTGAATTGAGGGTGGGACCCTGATTTTAAGGAGGGGGGTGTCACGGCTCCTCCTCTGCAGTGCAGGGGCGGTTCCTCCTGCAGGCAGAGGAGGGTCGTTAGTGATTGGAGCTGGTGTTGATTGGAGCCACCTGGGCTCAGGGTATTTAACAAACTGCTCCACTAACCTCTTTTTTGTCTCCTCACTTCGCTTGCTCTCTCTCTCCCTGCTCCTCCAGGTATGATCCTGTTTTGTTTGTTCCTTTGTTGGTTTATTTAGTTTCCACTCAGTCATGTTCACACACACATTCACGCATTCCATGCACCTTACATTATGACATTTCCACACCTCATTCCTTTTTCTTTGTGTAGAATTAATAGTTTTGTTTTATAATAAAGAACTTTTTGAATTGGCCTATACCTGTTGTTGATGTCCCGTCATTTTTGCCACAGGCTATGAGCCGGCCTGTGACACTGGTGACAGCACTCTACTGGGGTATAGGGAAACAGGTCCGGGTGGTGCAGAGGTCCCAGCCAAACCTGTGGGGGGGGAATGATAATCGGATGCTTGTGCCTGACACTGTCCACTCTGCGGTCCTGGAGTGGGTCCATTCCTCCAGGCTTTCGTGCCACCCGGGCTCCCGTCATACCCTGGCCTTCATGCGACAACGCTTTTGGTGGCCTACGATGGTTCCGGATGTCGCTGTGTTTGTCTCCGCCTGCATGGTCTGTGCTCAGAGTAAGACTCCTCGGCAAGCTCCAGCCGGTCTTCTGCATCCACTGCCTGTCCCTCACCGTTCCTGGTCCCACATATCTCTGGATTCCGTCATGGGTCTTTCCCTCATCTGAGGGCAACGCTGCCATCCTGACTGTGGTCAACCGATTTTCCAAGGCCACTCACTTCATTCCTCTCCCTAAACTACCCTCAGCCAAGGAGATGGCCCAGCTCATGGTGTTGCACATCTCCTGGATCCATGGACTGCCCGTGGACATGGTCTCCGACCGGGGGGCTCAGTTCTCGTCCCAGTTCTGGAAGGCGTTCTGCGCCCTCATTGGTTCGTCGGCCAGCCTGTCCTCTGGGTTCCACCCCCAGTCCAATGGCCAGTTGGAGCGAGCGAACCAGGATCTTGAGACTACTCTGCGCAGCCTGGTCTCCGCCAACCCCACCTCCTGGAGCCAGCAGCTGGTGTGGGTCGAGTACGCCCGCAACATCCTTCCCTGCTCTGCCACGGGCCATTCTCTGTCTGAGTGTTCCCTGGGGTATCAACCCCCGCACTTCCCTGAGCAGGAGGAAGAGGTCGGCGTACCTTCTTCCCATGTCACACCCTGATCTGTTTCACCTGTCCTTGTTATTGTCTCCACCCCATCCAGGTGTCACTTGTTTTCCCCAGTGTATTTATCCCTGTGTTTCCTGTCTCTGTGTCAGTTCCTTTTGTATGTCCAAGTCAACCAGCCGTTTTTCCCGTTCTCCTGCTTTTGCTATTTTTCCTTTTTCTAGTCCTCCCAGATTTGACCCTTGCCTGTTTCTGGACTCTGTACGCGCCTGCCTGACCATTCTGCCTGCCTTGACATCGAGCCTGCCTGCCACTCTGTACCTCCTGGACTCTGATCTGGTTTTGACCTTTTGCCTGTCCATGACCATTCTCTTGCCTACTCCTTTTTGGATTATTAAACATCTAAGACTCCAACCATCTGCCTCCTGTGTCTGCATCTGGGTCTCGCCTTGAGTTATGATATCCCAGATGTTTGTCCGTTGCTGTCATCGTACCTGGAGGAGAGCCCGGTCGGCCTTCCTCAAGAACCCCTCCAGGGATCGACGACATGTGAATCACCATCGGACCCTGGCATCATCATCAGGTGTCGCCCATCTTCCCCATTATCCTCTGTGCATTTATACCTGTGTTATGTTTGTCCATTACCAGTTCGTCTTGTTTTTCAAGTCAACCAGCGTTTTTGTTATCAGCTCCTGTGTCACGTCCTGACCAGTAAAGGGGCTGTTTGTTATTGTAGTTTGGTCAGGGCGTGGCAGGGGGTGTTTGTTTAGGGTGTTTTGGGGTTGTTTGGGTTATGTTCTATGTTAGTGTATTTCTATGTTATTTCTAGTTGGTCTATTTCTATGTGGTGTTTATTGGGTTGACCTTCAATTGCAGGCAGCTGCTTCTCGTTACCTCTGATTGAAGGTCCTATTTATAGGGGTGTTTGTTCTATGGGGGGTTGTGGATAGATATTTCCTGGTTTAGTGTTTGTTGCACCTGACGGGACTGTTTGGAGTCGTTTGTTTTGTATACGTGTCTATTTTAATTTTTCCTTCTTCAAATAATAAAAAGATGAGTATACATTTTCCCACTGCGTTTTGGTCCACTCCTTACGACATTCGTGACATCCTGCTTTTCCCAGGCTCCCTTTTTCTCGCCTCCTGGTTTTGACCCTTGCCTGTCCTGACTCTGAGCCCACCTGCATGACCACTCTGCCTGACCCTGAGCCTGCCTGCCGACCTGTACCTTTGCCCCACCTCTGGTTACTTGATTTGATTTGGCAATCAGTGGAGCCTTGTCTGGCATCAAAAGTTCATTCAGCCTAATTTACTGCCTTTTAAAAAAACATAGCTGATATGGCTGACATGCTTAAACAAATGTGGTTTCTAATGATAATGGAGATGTACAAACTATGGAACAAGGGGACGACAAGCAGATGAGAGGCAATCCGTAATTTCTATTAAGACTTTAACCTCCCTGGGCAAGGTGGGACGCTCAAACATATGACTATTTTACACCATTTTAAAGACAAGACTCTCGTTAATCTAACCACACTGTCCGATTTCAAAAAGGCTTTACAGCGAAAGCAAAACATTAGATTATGTCAGGAGAGTACCCTGCCAAAAATAATCACACAGCCATTTTCAAAGCATGCATATAATGTCACAAAAAACAAAACCACAGCTAAATGCAGCACTAACCTTTGATCTTCATCAGATGACTCTCCTAGGACATTATGTTATACAATACATGCATGTTTTGTTCAATCAAGTTCATATTTATATCAAAAAACAGCTTTTTACATTAGCATGTGATGTTCAGAACTAGCATACCCACCACAAACTTCTGGTGAATTTACTTAATTACTCACGATTAACGTTCACAAAATACATAACAATTATTTTAAGAATTATAGATAGAACTCCTTTATGCAATCGCGGTGTCAGATTTTAAAATAGCTTTTCGGCAAAAGCACATTTTGCAATATTCTGAGTAGATATCACGGCTAGCTAATTTGACACCCACCAAGTTTGTCCCTCACCAAACTCAGATTTACTATAAGAAAAATGTTATTACCTTTGCTGTTCTTCGTCAGAATGTACTCCCAGGACTTCTCCTTCAACAACAAATGTTGTTTTGGTTCCAAATAATCCATAGTTATATCCAAATACCTCCGTTTTGTTCGTGCGTTCAGATAACTATCCGAAGGGTGACGCGCGAGCACATTTCCTAACAAAAAAAATCAAAATATTCCATTACTGTACTTCGAAGCATGTCAAACGCTGTTTAAAATCAATTTTTATGCGATTTTTCTCGTAAAATAGTGATAATATTCCAACTGGGCGACGTTGTATTCGTTCAAAGATTGAAAGAAAAATATGGAGTCCTCTCTTCCCTGCCTGACCACTCACAAAAACTCCTGCTGTTTTTCGCCCAGAGACGGCAGAGACGTCATTCCACTTTCTGGCGCCTTCTGAGAGCCAATGGAAGCCTTAGAAAATGTCACGTTACAGCAGAGATGCTGTATTTTTGATAGAGATGCCACAGAAGGAGAACAAATGTTCAGACAGGGCACTTCCTGTATGGAATCTTCTCAGGTTTTGGCCTGCCATATGAGTTCTGTTATACTCACAGACACCATTCAAACAGTTTTAGAAACTTTAGAGTGTTTTATATCCAAATCTACTACTTATATGCATATTCTCATTTCTGGGCAAGAGTAGTAACCAGTATAAATCGGGTACGTTTTTTATCTGGCAGTGCAAATACTGCCCCCTAGCCCCAACAGGTTAATGGGCAAGCTAGGATGGACGTAGTCAATATAACTATTTGTTTAGCACTTTTGAAATGTACAGAGACAGAATTCATAACATGGGCCATTCTTATAGTGTTCTCCCTGTACACCAAGTCAGAACCGTAGGATAAATAATGGGGGCAAATAAGCAGACAATGAAAGCTCTTACAAAATTGGATGATTACATTTCTCTAAAACAGGTTATAAACTACATGTGCACCACCAAGTCAGAACATTGGGCGAAATTAAGAAGGGAAAATAGACCAAATTATTAGTGTGAGGCACATGGGCTACTAACAGCTTTCTAGACAACATACACTTAGTATACATTTCTTAGCTACAGTATACATATCTACCTGGCATTGTACATTTTTTTTATGCAGCAGCATACAAGAAATGTTTGGACTCATCTTGTTGTGTTGTGCTCACTTGAACAGGAAGGTGGCACGGCGGTCTTTCATGGGCAAATTTTGCCATCAAAGTAGCATTCTCTGGATTTATGGTGCTTTCAAGACAACTGGGAACTCTGAAAAAAACAAGTTCAAGTCAAGATGACGTCATTGATCTTCAGGTCGTAGCTCTAGAAAGAGGCCCGAGTTCCTGAGTTTGATGACCGGTCAAAACGTATTTCCCAATCAGAGCTCGTTTTTCCGGAATTCCCAGTTGTCGTGAACTCACTGAAGTCAAGTTTTCACAGTTCAGAGTTAACAGTTGTTTTGAGTGCAGCACAAATCATGCTTCATTGACAGCATGGCCAATGTTGAATGTTTATCATTTTAAACTGGGAAAAGAGACACTTAATCCCAGATTTGCGACCACACAGCCACTCCACTGAATAGCAGGCCAGTGATTGCTTTGCAATGCTTGCAGTTAGCAACTGTCACTGATTCCTTCCAAACCACTCATTGTTGAATTTGTGATTTCAACTTGTTGTGTAATGTTTATGTCCAATGGTCGATGAGCACCGATATGTTTTGTCTATAATTTCTCTTCATTATTTCTCTACATATGACAAGGATTAAAAAGGATTTGCGACCGTGAGACCCATGGGGCGGTGCACAATTGGCCCAGCTTCGTCCGGGTTAGGGGAGGGTTTCGTTGGCAGGGATGTCCTTCTCCCATCGTGCACTAGTGACTCCTGTGGCAGGTCGGGCGCAGTGCACGCTGACATCGTCGCCAGGTGTGGTGTTTCCTCCGACACATTGGTGCAGCTGGCTTCCTGGTTAAGTGGGCATTGTGTCAAGAAGCAGTCCGGCTTGGTTGGGTTGTGTTTCAGAGGACGCACGGCTTTCAACCTTCGCCTCTCCCAAGTCTGTACGAGAGTTGCAGCGATGAGACAAGACTGTAACTACCAATTGGATACCACGAAACTGGGGAGAAAAAGGGGTACAAAAAATTCAACAATCACAGATGGCACCCAGTTGTCAATGGTTTTAGTGGAGCTGTGGGTCTCCTTGCTCCCCAGCAGGAAAATCGAACGCTCTACACCTTATTGTGACGTTTTATTGAAAACTATTGACTCAGGGGTGTGAATACTTATGTAAATGAGATATTTCTGTATTTCATTTTCAATAAATGTGCACCAGTCATGGGGTATTGTGTGTAGATGGGTAAGAAAAAAAAATCGAATCCATTTTGAATTCAGGCTGTAACACAACAAAATGTGTAAAAAGTCAAAGGGTATGAATACTTTGAGGGCAGTGCACTGTACATCATTGCTGGAGTGTGCATGGTTACTGGCTAATGAATTCAATGGGCTGTGCTAGACTTTAAGTAGCGCATAATAAGAAAATATATGATTCCTCCCAAATACAGTTTTCATTGTAGACTAGTTTTTTTTAGTGGCTTGTGTTTGCTGTTTACATCGGTCGGGGGGCATCCAATCTGTTTCCATCTGGTGTCTCGCATCACAAGCGGGTGTAACCAATCAGAGACGATAGCTGGCAGCCGCCGCCAAGCTTGTGTACTGCGAAAAGGGGTCCGACTAGTTCTGTCGCTTCCATTGACAGAAAGTAGAGCGATTTTCGCCTGGCCCTGGTTATCTTTTTTAAACTTTTTGTTCTCCGGAAGTACATGTAAAAGGTAAATACATATTTTGTTTTACACATTTGCCTAACGAAATGAGCTACTATAGATAAGACATCGTGTACTTTCTATTTAGTTAGCTAGCTAATGTAATGGTAGCCAGTCAGCAACTAGCTAGTAAGCTAACGTTAGGTAGCCTAGCAATTAGCCTAACGTTACTTTCTAGCTAACACTTGTTTTCTTTAGCCAGTGTTTACGATAATTATACTGTAATTTATGATAAATGTATGAATCTACAACACTACGTAATATCTTAGCTCAATAGCCATGTACAATTTGCGTTGCGAATAACGAAATTAGACATTGCCTTCGAGGCAAACAAATGTTTAGCATGAACTCAATCTACTATTTTGTATATAAATGATACTTTTGGTCATGTGGTGTAACGTTATGTGGACACCTGCTCGTCGAACATCAAATTCCAAAATCATGTGCATTAATATGGAATTGGTCCACCCTTTGCTGCTATACCGATAACCCCGCTATTGTTAATTTACTGCTGCTCTTTAATTGTTACTTTTATTTCTTAACTTTTTTTTATTTAACACATTTTTCTTAACTGCATTGTTGGTTAAGGGCTTGTGAGTAAGCATTTCACTGTAAGGTCTAGACCTGTTGTATTCGGTGCAAGTGACAAATATCATTTTATTTGATTTTGATAATAGCCTCCACTCTTTTGGGAAGGCTTTTCACTAGATGTTGGAACATTGCTACAGGGACCTGCTTCCATTCAGCCACGAGCATTAGTGAGGTCAGGCGATTAGGCATTCCAATTCATCCCAAAGGTGTTCGATGGGGTTGAGGTCAGGGCTCTGTGCAGGCCAGTCAAGTTCTTCCACATTGATCTCGACAAACCATATCTGTATGGATCTCACTTTGTGCATGGGGGCATTGTCATGCTTAAAAGTGAAAGGGCCTTCCCCAAACTGTAGCCACAAACTTGGAATCACAGCATCATCTGGAATGTCATTGTATGCTGTACCGTTAAGATTTCCCTTCACTGGAACTAAGGGGCCTAGCCTGAACCATGAAAAACAGCCCCAGACCATTATTTCTCCTCTACCAAGCTTTACAGTTGGCACTATGCATCTGGGCAGGTAGTTTTCTCCTGGCATCCGCCAAACCCAGATTTTTCCGTCAGACTTCCAGATGGTGAAACATGATTCACCACTGCTCCAGAGTCCACTAGCGACTAGCTTTACATCACTCCAGCTGACGCTTGGCATTGCGCATATGTGTGGCTGCTCGGCCATGGAAACCCATTTCATGAATCTCCAGTCCCAATCTGTGAGCTCGTGTGGCCTACCACTTCGCGGCTGAGCCTTTGTTGCTCCTAGACATTTCCACTTTACAATAACAGCACTTGACCCGGGCAGCTCTAGCAGGGCAGAAATTTGAACTGACTTGTTGGAAGGGTGCCATCCTATGATGGTGCCACGTTGAAAGTCACTGAGCTCTTCAGTAAGGCCATTCTACTGCCAATGTTTGTCTATGGTCGATTGCATGTCTGTGTGCTCGATTTTTATACACCTGTCAGCAACTGGTGTGGCTGAAATAGCCAATCCAGTAATTTGAAGGGGTGTCCACACTAGAGGTCGACCAATACCGATTATTGGAGGACCAAAAAAAAGCCGATACTGATTAATCGGCCAATTTTATATATTTCTTTACATTTGTGTGTGTGTAATAATTATACAATACTGAATTAACTTATTATACATAAAATGTATTTAGTCTCAAATAAATCATTAAACATGTTCAATTTGGTTTAAGTAATGCAAAAATAGTGTTGGCGAAGAAAGTAAAAGTGCAATATGTGCCATGTAAAAAAAAGCTAACATTTAAGTTTCTTGCTCAGAACATATGAGAGCTGGTGGTTCAATATTCCCAGTTCTTCAATATTCCCAGTTAAGAAGTTTTAGGTTGTAGTTATTATTGGAATCATGACGCGTCGACTATTTCTTTCTATATCATTTGTATTTCATATACCTTTGACTATTGGATGTTCTTATAGGCACTTTAGTATTGCCAGGCTAATCTCGGGAGTTGATAGGCTTGAAGTCATAAACAGCACTGTGCTTCAAGCATTGCTAAGAGCTACTGGCTAAATGCAGTAAAGTGCTGTTTGAATGAATGCTTACGAGCCTTCCACCACGCAGTCAGACTGCTGTATCAAATCATAGACTTAATTATATAATAAACACAGAAATACGAACCTTAGGTCATTAATATGGTCAAATACGGAAACTATCATTTCGAAAAAAAGTATATTCTTTCAGTGAAATATGGAACCGTTCTGTATTTTATCTAACGGGTGGCATCCCTAAGAAATATTGCTGTTACATTGCACAACCTTCAATGTTATGTCATAATTATGTAAAATTCTGGCAAATTACTTAACCATTTCTTCCTAACAAAGACTTTCACACAGTTCGCTACGAGCCAGGCAGCCCAAACAGCAGCATATACCCTGACTCTGCTTGCACAGAACGCAAGAGAAGTGACACAATTTCCCTAGTTAATATTGCCTGCTAACATGAATTTATTTTAACTAAATATGCAGGTTTAAAAATATATACTTGTACTTTTAAAGGCATTGATTATGGTTAGGTACATTGGTGCAACGACAGTATTTTTTTTTTGCGACTGCGCTTGTTAAATCATCACCCGTGGCGAAGTAGGCTGTGATTCGATGAGAAATTAACAGGCACCACATTGATTATTTGCAACGCAGGACAAGCTAGTTAAACTAGTAATATCATCAACCATTTGTAGTTAACTGGTGGTTATGTTAAGATTGATTGTTTTTTTTATAAGGTAAGTTTAATGCTAGCTAGCAACTTACCTTGGCTCCTTGCTGCACTCGTGTAACAGGTGGTCAGCCTGCGACGCAGTCTCCTCGTGGAGTGCAATGTAATTGGCCATAATTGGCGTCCAAAAATACCGATTGTTATGAAAACTTGAAATCGGCCCTAATTAAAAATCGGCCATGCTGATTAATCGCCCTCTAGTTGTAAATGACTATTGTAGCTGGAAACGTTAGATTTTTTTTAATGTTATATCTACATAGGCGTTGAGGCCCATTATCAGCGACGATCACTCCTGTGTTCCAATGGCACGTTGTGTTAGCTAATCCAAGTTGATAATTTTAAAAGGCTAATTGATCATTAGAAAACCCTTTTGAAATTGTTAGCACAGCTGAAAACTGTTGTTCTGATTTAAAGAAGCAATAAAACTGGCCGCCTCCAGACTAGTTGAGTATCTGGAGCCTCAGCATTTGTGGGTTAGATTACAGGCTCAAATGGCCAGAAACAAAATAACTTTCCTCTGAAACTCATCAGTCTATTCTTGTTATGAGAAATGAAGGCTATTCCATGCGAGAAACTGAAGACCTCGTACAAGGCTGTGTACTACTCCCTTCACAGAACAGCGCAAACTGGCTCTAACCAGAATAGAACGAGTGAGAGGCCCCGGTGCACAACTGAGCAAGAGGACAAGTACATTAGTGTCAAGTTTGAGAAACAGATGCCTCACAAGTCCTCAAGTGGCAGTTTCATTAAAGTGTACCCGCAAAACACCAGTCTCAACGTCAACAGTGAAGAGGCGACTCTGGAATGCTGGCGTTCTAGGCAGGATTCCTCTGTCCAGTGTCTGTGTTCTTTTGCCCATCTTAATCTTTTTATTGGCCAGTCTGAGATATGGCTTTTTCTTTGCAACTCTGCCTAGTCCAGCATACCGAGGTCACCTCTTCACTGTTGACGTTGAGACTGGTGTTTTGCAGCTACTATTCAGTGAAGCTGCCAGTTGAGGACTTGTGAGGCGAGGACTTATGAGGCGAGATCTTCAGTTTCTTGGCAATTTCTCACATGGAAAATTCTTTATTTCTCAGAACAAGAATAGACTGATGAGTTTCAGAAGAAAGTTCTTTGCTTCTGGCCCTTTTGAGCCTGCAATCAAACCCACTAATGCTGATGCTCCAGATACTCAACTAGTCTAAAGAAGGCCAGTGTTATTGCTTCTTTAATCAGAACAACAGTTTTCAGCTGTGCTAACATAATTGCAAAAGGGTTTTCTAATGATCAATTATCCTTTTAAAATATCAACTTGAATCAGCTAACAACGTGCCATTGGAACACAGGGGTGATGGTTTCTTATAATGGGCCTCTGTACACCTATATAGGTATTCCATTAAAAAATCAGCTGTTTTCAGCTACAATAGTCATTTACAACATTTATAATGTATTTCTGATCAATTTGACATTATTGTAATAGACAAAAAAAAGTGATTTTCTTTCAAAAAGGTCATTTCTAAGTGACCCCAAACTTTTGAATGGTGAGTATGTGTGTATATATACACGCCTATAAATTATATGCATGCATACATACAGTTGAAGTCGGAAGTTTACATACACCTTAGCCAAATACATTTAAACCCTGAACGCCTCACCAATATCCAATGGTATAGGGTGGCGCGAATTACAAATACCTCAAATGCAAAAACTCCCATTTTTAAATAATATGACTATTTTACACCATTTTAAAGACAAGACTCTCCTTTATCTAACCACATTGTCCGATTTCAAAAAGGCTTTACAACGAAAGCAAAACATTAGATGTGTCAGGAGAGTTCCCAGCCAGAAATAATCACACACCCATTTTTCAAGCTAGCATATAATGTCACAAAAACCAAAACCACAGCTACTAAATTTACTAAATTACTCACGATAAACGTTCACAAAAAACATAATTATTTTAAGAATTATAGATACAGAACTCCTTTATGCAATCGCGGTGTCAGATTTTAAAATAGCTTTTCGGTGAAAGCACATTTTGCAATATTCTGAGTAGATAGCTTGCCATCACGGCTAGCTATTTTGACACCCACCAAGTTTGGCACTCGCCAAACTCAGATTTACTGTAAGAAAAATGTGATTACCTTTGCTGTTCTTCGTCAGAATGCACTCCCAGGACTTCTACTTCAACACCCAATGTTGTTTTGGTTCCAAATAATCCATAGTTATATCCAAATAGCTCAGTTTTGTTCGTGCGTTCAAATCACTATCCGAAGGGTGACGCACCGGTGCGTTTCGTGACAATTTTTTTTCAAATATTCCATTACCGTACTTCGAATCATGTCAAACGCTGTTTAAAATCAATTTTTATGCGATTTTTCTCGTAAAATAGCGATAATATTCCAACCGGGAGACGTTGTATCCGTTCAGACACTGAAAGAAGAAAAATGGAGTCGTCACATGCACGCGTGCGCCAGTGTCATTGTTTTCAGAAGGACCACTCTCCAAAACCCCTACTGTTTTTCGCCCAGGGACTGCAGAGTTATCATTCCACGTTCTGGCGCCTTCTGAGAGCCAATGAAAGCCTTAGAAAATGTCACGTTACAGCAGAGATCCTGTATTTTCGATAAAGAGGCTACAGAAGGCCAAGAAGTGGTCAGACAGGGCACTTCCTGTATAGAATCTTCTCAGGTTTTGGCCTGCCATATGAGTTCTGTTATACTCACAGACACCATTCAAACAGTTTTAAAAACTTTAGGGTGTTTTCTATCCAAATCTACTAATTATATGCAAATTATATATTATATGCAAAATTATATGCAAAATATATATTATATGCTATATATATATATATATATATATATATATACACACACACACACACACACACACACACACACACACACACGTTGGTTAGCCTGCACACTTATACAAACCAATGAATCATGTTAATTTGGTAGTCATGAAGAAGTTGACGTACATTCACGTGAAGTCAAAATAACCGTTCACGAAAAACAGTTGTTTAATTATGTCAGAGGGGCTAGTTGGACAGAAACGTTGTGGTTTTGTTAGCCTGGGCCTACTGTACTGAGATTGAAGTGACAAGCGTTCAGATTTCAGTGTGACATCTGTTCCTGCACAAGCAGCCTGGACATTTCATCTTGTAGCAGAGGGGAGGGGGATAGGCGACTATCGCCTGTAAGGTCTTAGCATGTGGGACAGGTATCGCCTTTGATATTCAGGTCTTTGTGTAGTCCTGTTTGTCTGCGTTTACTACTGTGCTATATGAATTTCTGAGTGTGTTTATACTTCTTTGTCACCAGACTTGTTCTCTCGTTACAGACTGAAGCTTGGTGCTCATTTGACTGTTTAGCTTGCTTTGTTATTCAAATACATTTTAGGCCTTTATTCGGTTATGGTTCTTTCCATGTGACTGGACTTAAAACTGAGGGCGCACCCACCCGCAATTGCTAATGACCCATCTGCAAACGCTGTGAAAATCTGAGGCCCGCACCCGACCCTAACCCGCTAATAGAGACCATGTGCTGTAGGCTACAGCCAGATATGGCGGAAGATTTTTTTTGGACAGGGGATGCAGGATTTTCTTTGCCTGATTTAGATATGTTTCTGCTTATAATTTGGGACATTTTGGTAGGATATTTGTAAAAAAAATAAAATGCAAATATCACATTTACATAAGTATTCAGACCTTTTACCTTTGGTGCGATTACATCCTCAGGTCTTCTTAGGTATAACGTTACAAGTTTGGCACTTGTATTTGGAGAGTTCTTCTCTGCAGATTCTCTCAAGCTCTGTCAGGTTGGATAGGGAGCGTCGCTGGACAGCTATTGTCAGGTCTCTCCAGAGATGCTCGATCGGGTTCAAGTCCGGGCTCTGGCAGGGCCACTCAAGGACATTCAGAGACTTGTCCCAAAACCACTCATTCATTGTCTTGGCTGTGTGCTTAGGGCCATTGTCTTGTTGGAAGGTGAACTTCCACCCCAGTCTGAGAACCTGCTCCAGAGCACTCAGGACTTCATCAATGATCTCTGTACTTTGCTCCATTCATCTTTCCCTTGATCCTGACTAATCTCCCAGTTTCTTCCAAATGTGACAGTTGACATTCAGGCCAAAGAGTTCAATCTTGGTTTCATCAGACCAGAGAATCTTGTTTCTCATGGTCTGAGAGTCCTGTAGGTGTCTTTTGGCAAACTCCAAACGGGCTGTTGTGCCTTTTTACTCAGGAATGGCTTCTGTCCGGCCATTCTACCATAAAGGCCTGATTGGTGGTGCTGCAGAGATGGTTGTACTTCTGGAAGGTTCTCCCATCTCCACAGAGAATTTCTAGAGCTCTGTCAGTGACCATTGGGTTCTTGGTTACCTCCTTGACCAAGGCCCTTCTCCCCCGATTGCTCAGTTTGGCTGGGCGGCCAGCTATAGGAAGAGTCTTGGTGGTTCCAAACTTCTTCCATTTAAGAATGATGGAGGCCACTGTGTTCTTGGGGACCTACAATGCTGCAAAGTTTTTTGGTACCTTTCCCCAGATCTTTACATCGACACAATCCTGTCTTTGAGCTCTATGGACAATTCCTTCGACCTCATTGCTTGGTTTTTGCTCTGACAGGCTAACTGTGGGACCTTACATAGATAGTGTGCCTTTCCAAATCATGTCCAATCAATTTGAATTTACCACAGTTGGACTCCAATGAGTTCTAGGAACATCTCATGGATGATCAATGGAAACAGGATCCACCTGAGCTCAATTTCTAGTCTCATAGCAAGGGGTCTGAATACTTATGTAAATATGTTTTTATTTTTTATTTTTTATTTTTTTGCTAAAATGTCTAAACCTGTTTTCGCTTTAGATTTATATTGGAAAAAAATATTTAATCAATTTTAGACTAAGGCTGTAACGTAACTATGTTGAAAAGGTAAAGGGGCCTGAATACTTTCCGAAGGCACTGTATATATTGCAAAAGTTATCTTCAATGTGTCATTTTATTTCTGATTTTCAAAAATTACATGTGTTCCATGTATGAAATACAGCCCGCCAGAGGTTTCACACAGTGCTCACTCCATGAAAATATTAACACACAAACAATACTTTTGAGAAAATGGTCATTCAGTCTGAAAATGCATTGCATATCATTCAAACGCAAGTTGCAATATTCAAAACACCAGACTCTCATTGGTGTATATTAGATATATTACAGTAAGATGGGAAGTTTGCTAACTTTTTTTGCACATGCAAATTGGGGCCCATAGGCAGTTAACATTCAAATATATGTTTAATAGAGATCCAGACTCTGAATATAAGTTTTATTTGACGTGAAAAAGAAACAATGTCATTGTATATAAAGCAACATAAAATATGTGGTTTGCATCACTTAACACCCAATGTTAAATACTGTATATTCAACGTGATTTTTTTTCAAGTGGCAAAGAAAAATGGTATAAAAATAACGATTTTTCTATACTGCGGCTTCTCTGGACATCTGAGAATTTTGCATCCATTGAATTTCGGAAATGCACCTTTTTGAAATCATACGAGACCGTTTCGGAAGAGCAGAACTGCTGTGTTGACAAGCTGCGGAGGCGTGCCACTTACAGACGATTTCCGGTGTGGTAATTACAAAGATGGGCCACCAGATGGTATCAAGTGTGGTTTTGTTTTTATGATCTCATCTAGAAAAGTGGTGTTATTTTATGTTTTGATCATGTACAGACACGTTACCAGGTGTTTAAACACACTTACACTTTAATGCCCGATGTTGCAAACATGTAATGTTTCCATTATCTCATCAGAGGGAGAGGTGGGAGAGAGAGAGAGAGAGATGGAGAGAAAGTGAGAGAGACCTCCAGCCACTTTGGAGCTTCTCTGGTTCCTCTATAGGTTCTGTTCATGTTGGACAAAAGCCCATTATGTGGAGTGCCGCCTGGGGCCCACGGGGGAGCTATTGTTTGGCAGGGATGTGGGCGGCACCTCCTATCTGCCATTGATCCTTTGAATGGAACCTCCCTCTGCCTCTCCGGCCCTTCTAGGCTCACCAGCTGTTCGCTTCTTTGAGCCTCCCGGGGTCCTCAACAAGCTTTGACCACAAAGGCTGAGGCACTCCCGTTCCTGTACCATACTGGGGTATACGGTATTACTGGCATTGCACACGGGGCCACTTTCTTTCCAAATGTAAAAAAACAAAAGGCTAACAAATGCTAACAAAGTGCTTGGGAATTGCCTTAGTGGATGCTAGCTGAATGCTAAGAAGCACAAGCGAACAAACTAATTGCAAGCACAGGCAGCCCAGCTCAAAGTTGTACAACTCAATGTTTGCTGCATGCACAAATCAAATTTTAGATAACAGGGACCAAATGTTTAGCTGGAGCCATGTGATGGGAAGAATTTATTTGGCACATCTTACATTTTTTTACTTATAAGATATTTAGCTGGCAAACAGTAGTGAATTTCAAGTCTAAGTTGATCACCTCTTGCACTGCACAACAGCGTATCGTCACGTCATGAAAGCTTACGTTTACTACATGAGCTCTTTGAAAAAATACTAGGCCTTATACCAGGGTATTTGGAAATGGCCACGGGATGGTTTTTCAATACCGTCAGTACTGCTGAAACTAGGTTAGATGCAACACATCTGAATCCAACTGACCCAAATCCTCCAACGTTGTTAAACTCCACAGAAGCAACTGTTAATGCACAGAAGGGTGTGAAACTACTGGGGTGTGTGTGTGTGTGTGTGTGTGTGTGTGTGTGTGTGTGTGTGTGTGTGTGTGTGTGTGTGTGTGTGTGTGTGTGTGTGTGTGTGTGTGTGTGTGTGTGTGTGTGTGTGTGTGTGTGTGTGTGTGTTTAACTATACTTGTGTGGAGCAGAAGTCCACACACTTTTGGGACATTCAGGGGAATGATGGATGATATATATGAGGTCGACCGATTTATGATTTTTCAACGCCGATAGCGATTTATTGGAGGACCCCAAAAAAACGATGCTGATTTTTATTTTTTATATATATTTTTTATTTAATTTTTTATATATATTTGTAATAATGACAATTGCAACAATACTGAATTAACACTTTTTTTATTTTAACTTAATACATCAATAAAATCTATTTAGTCTCAAATAATGAAATATATTCAATTTGGTTTAAATAATGCAAAAACAAAGTGTTGGAGAAGAAAGTAAAAGTGCAATATTTGCCATGTAAAAAAAAGCTAACGTTTAAGTTCCTTACTCAGAACATGAGAACATGTGAAAGCTGGTGCTTCCTTTTAACATGAGTCTTCAATATTCCCAGGTAAGAAGTTATATGTTGTAGTTATTATAGGACTTTCTCTACCATTTGTATTTCATATACTTTTGACTATTGGATGTTCTTATGGGCACTATAGTATTGCCAGCCTAATCTCGGTAGTTGATAGGCTTGAAGTCATAAACAGCACAATGCTTGAAGCACAGCGAAGAGCTGCTGGCAAATGTAGTAAAGTGCTGTTTAAATGAATGCTTATGAGCCTGCTGCTGTCTACAACCGCTCAGTCAGACTGCTCTATCAAATATCAAATCATAGACTTAATTATAATATAACACACAGAAATATGAGCCTTAGGTCATTAATATGGTCAAATCCGGAAACTATCATTTTGAAGATTTTTATTTTTATTTTTATTCTTTCAGTGAAATACGGAACCGTTCTGTATTTTATCTAACGGGTGGCATCCCTAAGTCTAAATATTGCTGTTACATTGCACAACCTTCAACGTTATGTCATAATTATGTACAATTCCGGAAAATTAATGACGGTCTTTGTTAGGAAGAACTGGTCTTCACACAGTTCGCTACGAGCCAGGCAGCCCAAACTGCTGCATATACCCTGACTCTGCTTGCACAGAACGCAAGAGAAATTACACAATTTCCCGAGTTAAAAGAAATTCATGTTAGCAGGCAATATTAACTAAATATGCAGGTTTAAAAGTATATACATGTGTATTGATTTTAAGAAAGGCATTGTTTATGGTTAGGTACACATTGGTGCAACGACAGTGCTTTTTTTCGCGAATGTGCTTGTTAACCTCTCTGGGCCAGTGGGACGCTTGCACCCTAATCAACAGCCAGTGGAATCGCGTCATGCTAAATGCAAAACCTCATAAATGCTATAACTTCAATTTCTCAAACATATAACTATTTTACACCGTTTTATAGATACACCTCTCCTAAATCGAACCACGTTGTCCAATTTCAAAAAGGCTTTACAGCAAAAGTAAAACATTAGATTATGTCAGCAGAGTACCCAGCCAGAAATAATCACACAGCCATTTTCAAAGCAACTAGCATGCATCACAAATACCCAAAACACAGCTAAATGCAGCACTAACCTTTGACAACCTTCATCAGATGACACTCCTAGAACATCATGTTACACAACACATGCATTTTTTGTTCGATAAAGTTCATATTTATATATAAAAACAGCATTTTACATCGGCGCATGACGTTCAGAAAATCTTTTGCCTCAAATGCTTCCGGTTTATTAGCACTACAATTTACAAAATTACTATTCGAAAACATTGTTAAAATGTAATATTGTCATTGAAAGACTTATAGATTAACATGTCTTGAATGCCATCTCTTTGCCAGATTTAAAAATAACTTTACTGGGAAATCACACTTTGCAATAAACGACGTGGTATGCCCAGAAAAATAGTCTAGGCTATACATGTTTTGAGCCATCTTGGAACGATCAACCATCAAAAATACTATTGTAAATAATCACTTACCTTTGATTATCTTTATCAGAAGGCACTTCTAGGAATCCCAGGTCCATAACAAATGTAGTTTTGTTCAAAAAAGTTAATAATTTATGTCCCAATAGCGTTAGCGCGCTCCGAAGGCTAGTGAAAATGTACTGTGTGCGTCTGACTTGTCGTCAGGAATGAGCAAAAAAATATATATTTAAGTTCGTTCAAACATGTCAAACGTTGTATAACATAAATCTTTAGGGGCTTTTCAACCAGGTCTTCAATAATATTCCATTGGGACGGTTGCATTGTCTTTCAAAACGTTTCGAAAAGGGAGAGTACCCATGGGCGCCGACGTCACAATGGTAATGGCCCATTTCCTGTGACCAAGGTAAACATCCTCTCTTTGAGTCAATTTTGATGGTAGGGAGCTCAAAACACTTTGTAAAGACCGGGGACATCTAGTGGAAGCTTTAGGAAGTGCTACATGAATCGCAAGCCCCTGTGTGTTTCAACGGCGAATGTTTGAAGTGATATCCACACATCAGATTTCAGTTTCCTGTCAGGATTTGTCTCAGGGTTTTGACTGCCATATGAGTTCTGTTATACTCACAGACACCATTCAAACAATTTTAGAAACTTTAGGGTGTTTTCTATCCAAAGCCAATAATTATATGCATATTCTAGTTACTGGGCAGGAGTAGTAACCAGATAAAATCTGGTACGTTTTTTATCCAGCCGTGTCAATACTGCCCCCTAGCCCTAACAGGTTAAAACCTCTTACATCTAGACGTTCCGCTAGCGGAACACCTGCTCCAATATCCAATGATAGGCGTGGCGCGAATTACAAATTCCTCAAAAATACAAAAACTTACATTTTTCAAACATATGACTATTTTACAGCATTTTAAAGACAAGACTCTCGTTAATCTAACCACACTGTCCTAGCATATAATGTCACAAAAAACAAAACCACAGCTAAATGCAGCACTAACCTTTGATGATCTTCATCAGATGACACACCTAGGACATTATGTTATACAATACATGCATGTTTTGTTCAATCAAGTTCATATTTATATCAAAAACCAGCTTTTTACATTAGCATGTGACGTTCAGAACTAGCATACTAGCATACTAGCAAACTTCCGGTGAATTTACTAAATTACTCACGATAAACGTTCACAAAAAACATAACAATTATTTTAAGAATTATAGATACATTTACATTACATTACATTTAAGTCATTTAGCAGACGCTCTTATCCAGAGCGACTTACAAATTGGTGCATTCACCTTATGATATCCAGTGGAACAACCACTTTACAATAGTGCATCTAAATCTTTTAAGGGGGGGGGGGGGGTTAGAAGGATTACTTTATCCTATCCTAGGTATTCCTTAAAGAGGTGGGGTTTCAGGTGTCTCCGGAAGGTGGTGACTGACTCCGCTGTCCTGGCGTCGTGAGGGAGCTTGTTCCACCATTGGGGTGCCAGAGCAGCGAACAGTTTTGACTGGGCTGAGCGGGAACTGTGCTTCCTCAGAGGTAGGGGGGCCAGCAGGCCAGAGGTGGATGAACGCAGTGCCCTTGTTTAGGTGTAGGGCCTGATCAGAGCCTGAAGGTATGGAGGTGCCGTTCCCTTCACAGCTCCGTAGGCAATCACCATGGTCTTGTAGCGGATGCGAGCTTCAACTGGAAGCCAGTGGAGAAAGCGGAGGAGCGGGGTGACGTGAGAGAACTTGGGAAGGTTGAACACCAGACAGGCTGCGGCGTTCTGGATGAGTTGTAGGGGTTTAATGGCACAGGCAGGGAGCCCAGCCAACAGCGAGTTGCAGTAATCCAGACGGGAGATGACAAGTGCCTGGATTAGGACCTGCGCCGCTTCCTGTGTGAGGCAGGGTCGTACTCTGCGAATGTTGTAGAGCATGAACCTACAGGATCGGGTCACCGCCTTGATGTTAGTGGAGAATGACAGGGTGTTGTCCAGGATCACGCCAAGGTTCTTAGCACTCTGGGAGGAGGACACAAGGGAGTTGTCAACCGTGATGGCGAGATCATGGAACGGGCAGTCCTTCCCCGGGAGGAAGAGCAGCTTCGTCTTGCCGAGGTTTAGCTTGAGCTGGTGATCTGTCATCCACACTGATATGTCTGACAGACATGCAGAGATGCGATTCGCCGCCTGGTTATCAGAAGGGGGAAAGGAGAAGATTAATTGTGTGTCGTCTGCATAGCAATGATAGGAGAGACCATGTGAAGATATGACAGAGCCAAGTGACTTGGTGTATAGCGAGAATAGGAGAGGGCCTAGAACAGAGCCCTGGGGGACACCAGTGGTGAGAGCGCATGGTGCGGAGACAGATTCTCGCCACGCCACCTGATACAGAACTCCTTTGTGCAATCGAGGTGTCCGATTTTAAAATAGCTTTTCGGTGGAAGCACATTTTGCAATATTCTGAGTAGATAGCCCAGCCATCACGGCTAGCTATTTAGACACCCACCAAGTTTAGCCCTGACCAAACTCCGATTTACTATTAGAAAAGTTTGATTACCTTTGGTGTTCTTCGTCAGAATGCACTCTCAGGACTGCTACTTCAATAACAAATGTTGGTTTGGTTCAAAATAATCCATTGTTATATCCAAATAGAGGCATTTTGTTCGTGCGTTCAAGACACTATCCGAAGTGTAAATAAGGGTCACGCGCACGACGCATTTTGTGACCAAAAAATTCTAAATATTCCATTACTGTACTTCGAAGCATGTCAACCGCTGTTTAAAATCAATTTTTATGCAATTTTTCTCGTAAAAAAGCGATAATATTCCGACCGGGAAACGTGTTTACGTACAAAAGAGAGAGAAAATAAAAGAATGGGATCCCCTCGTGCACGAAACTGAGTCTCATAGTACTGTGACTGGCCACTATCCAAACGCGCCAATGTTTTTCAGCCAGGGGCTGCCTCGATATCATTCAGCTTTTTGCCGCCTTCTGGGAGCCCATGGGAGCCATAGGAAGTGTCACGTAACAGCAGAGATCCCCTGTATTGGATAGAGATAATCAAGAAGGCCAAGAAATGGTCAGACAGGGTTCTTCCTGTACAGAATCTTCTCAGGTTTTGGCCTGCCAAATGAGTTCTGTTATACTCACAGACACCATTCAAACAGTTTTAGAAACTTTGGAGAGTTTTCTATCCAAAGCCAATAATTATATGCATATTCTAGTTTCTGGGCAGGAGTAATAATCAGATTAAATTGGGTACGTTTTTTATCCGGCTGTGAAAATACTGCCCCCTAGCCATAACAGGTTAAATCATCACCTGTTTGGCGAAGTAGGCTGTGATTCGATGATAAATTAACAGGCACCGCATCGATTATATGCAACGCAGGACAAGCTAGATAAACTAGTAATATCATCAACCATGTGTAGTTAACTAGTGATTATGTTAAGATTGATGTTTTTTTTTTATAAGATTAATGCTAGCTAGCAACTTACCTTGGCTCTTGCTGCACTCGTGTAAAAGTTAGTCGGTCTGCCATGCAGTCTCCTCGTGGAGTGCAATGTAATTGCATTTTCGGTGTCCAAAAATGCTGATTACTGATTGTTATGAAAACGTGAAATCGGCCCTAATTAAATCAGCCATGCCGATTAATCGGTCGACCTCATATACAGTGGGGGGAAAAAAGTGTTTGATCCCCTGCTGATTTTTGTAGGTTTGCCCACTTACAAAGAAATTATCAGTCTATAATTTTAATGGTAGGTTTATTTGAACAGTGAGAGACTGAATAACAACAACAAAAAATCCAGAAAAAAGCACGGAAAAAAATGTTATAAATTGATTTGCATTTTAATGAGGGAAATAAGTATTTGACCCCTCTGCAAAACATGACTTAGTACTTGGTGGCAAAACCCTTGTTGTCAATCAGAGGTCAGATGTTTCTTGCAGTTGGCCACCAGGTTTGCACACATCTCAGGATGGATTTTGTCCCACTCATCTTTGCAGATCTTCTCCAAGTCATTAAGGTTTCGAGGCTGATGTTTGGCAACTTGAACCTTCAGCTCCCTCCACAGATTTTCTATGGGATTAAGGTCTGGAGACTGGCTAGGCCACTCCAGGACCTTAATGTGCTTCTTCTTGAGCCACTCCTTTGGTGCCTTGGCCGTATGTTTTGGGTCATTGTCATGCTGGAATACCCATCCACTACCCATGTTCAATGCCCTGGCTGAGGGAAGGAGGTTCTCACCCAAGATTTGACAGTACATGGCCCTGTCAAATGATGTGGTGAAGTTGTCCTGTCAGTTTAGCAGAAAAACACCCCCAAAGCATAATGTTTCCACCTCCATGTTTGACGGTGGGGATGGTGTTCTTGGGGTCATAGGCAGCATCAAACACGGTGAGTTGAGTTGATGCCAAAGAGCTCTATTTTGGTCTCATCTGACCACAACACTTTCACCAGTTGTCCTCTGAATCGTTCAGATGTTCATTGGCAAACTTCAGACGGGCATGTACATGTGCTTTCTTGAGCAGGGGGACCTTGCGGGCACTGCAGGATTTCAGTCCTTCACGGCGTAGTGTGTTACCAATTGTTTTCTTGGTGACTATGGTCCCAGCTGCCTTGAGATCATTGACAAGGTCCTCCCGTGTAGTTCTGGGCTGATTCCTCACCGTTCTCATGATCATTGCAACTCCACGAGGTGAGATCTTGCATGGAGCCCCAGGCCGAGGGATATTGACAGTTCTTTTGTTTCTTCCATTTGCGAATAATCGCACCAAATGTTGTCACCTTCTCACCAAGCTGCTTGGCGATGGTCTTGTAGCACATTCCGGCCTTGTGTAGGTCTACAATCTTGTCACTGACATCCTTGGAGAGCTCTTTGGTCTTGGCCATGGTGGAGAGTTTGTAATCTGATTGCTTCTGTGGACAGGTGTCTTTTATACAGGTAACAAGCTGATCTCAGCTCGTTTCCTGTATAAAATACACCTGGGAGCCAGAAATCTTTCTGATTGAGAGGGGGTCAAATACTTTCTCCCCTCATTAAAATGGAAATCAATTTATAACATTTTTGACATGCCTTTTTCTCTATATTTTTGTTGTTCTGTCTCTCACTGTTCAAATAAACCTAACATTAAAATTATAGACTAATCATTTCTTTGTCAGTGGGCAAACATACAAAATCAGCAGGGGATCAAATACTTTTTTCCCCCACTGTGTGTATGTATGTATATATGTATATATGTATATGTATGTGTATATGTATATGTATATATATGTATATATGTGTATATATATGTGTGTGTATATGTGTATATATGGGTATATATATATATATATATATATATATGTGTGTATGTGTATATATATTAGATTTCTCAGCAAAAAAAGAAACGTCAGGACCCTGTCTTTCAAAGATATTTCGATAAAACTCCAAATAACTTCACAGATCTTCATTGTAAAGGGTTTAAACACTGTTTTCCGTGCTTGTTCAATGAACCATAAACAATTAATGAACATGCACCTGTGGAACGGTTGTTAGACACTAACAGCTTACAAGAAGGTAGACAATTAAGGTTACAGTTATGAAAACTTAAGACACTAAATAGGCCTTTCTACTGACTCTGAAAAACACCAAAAGAAAGATGCCCAGTGTCCCTGCTCATCTGCGTGAACATGCCTTTGGCATGCTGCAAGGACGCATGAGGACTGCAAATGTGGCCAGGGCAATAAATTGCAATGTCCGTACTGTGAGACGCCTAAGACAGCGCTACAGGGAGACAGGACGGACAGCTGATCGTCCTCGCAGTGGCAGACCACGTGTAACAACCCCTGCACAGGATCGGTACATCCGAACATCACACCTGCGGGACAGCTACAGGATGGCAACAACTTCCCGAGTTACACCAGGAACGCACAATCCCTTCATCAGTGCTCGGACTGTCCGCAAAAGGCTGAGGGAGGCTGGACTGAGGGCTTATAGGCCTGTTGTAAGGCAGGCCCTCACCAGACATCACCGGCAACAACGTCGCCTATGGGCACAAACCCACCGTCACTGGACCAGACAGGACTGGCAAAAAATGCTGTTCTCTGACGACTCGCGGTTTTGTCTCATTCCTTCGACGTGTTTATCGTCGAAGGAATGAGCGTTACACCGAGGCCTGTACTCTGGAGCGGGATCGATTTGGAGGTGGAGGGTCCGTCATGGTCTGGGGCGGTGTGTCACAGCATCATCGGACTGAGCTTGTTGTCATTGCCTGCAATCTCAACACTGTGCGTTACAGCGAAGATCCCCTCCCTCATGTGGTACCCTTCCTGCAGGCTCATCCTGACATGACCCTTCAGCATGACAATGCCACCAGCCATACTGCTCGTTCTGTGCGTGATTTCCTGCAAGACAGGAATGTCAGTGTTCTGCCATGGCCAGCGACTAGCCTGGAGCTCAATCCCATTGAGCACGTCTGGGACCTGTTGGATCGGAGGGTGAGGGCTAGGGCCATTCCCCCAGAAATGTCTGGGAACTTGCAGGTGCCTTGGTGGAAGAGTGGGGTAACATCTCACAGCAAATCTGGCGCAGTCCATGAGGAGGAGATGCACTGCAGTACTTAATGCAGTTGGTGGCCATACCAGATACTGACTGCTACTTTTGATTTTGACCCCTCCTCCCCTTTTGTTCAGGGACACATAATTCAATTTCTGTTAGTCACATGTCTGTTGAATCTTATGTTCATACACATATTTACACATGTTAACTTTGCTGAAAATAAGCGCAGTTGAAAGTGAGAGGACATTTCTTTTTTTGCTGAGTTTAGTTAGCATACGGGAACAAGTTTATACAAATTTGTCCTACCCTGTCGGAAAACGGTATAATACAAAATTCTCCAGACTTTCAAGGGAGGCGTGACAGTGACATGATATTGGAGGTATGGCAACGCGAGACTAGGTACATGCAAATGTTAACATTGCTTTCCTGTGCTAAAAACACATCAGCGGTGTATTCATTAGTGCAAACCGTAGAAAACCTTTTGGTACAAATTCAGGTGAGGCCCTCCCAATTTAGTCCGATTGGCTTTTGTTTGGTTCCTAGTAGAGGTCGACCGATTTAATCGGAATGGCCGATTTAATTAGGGCCGATTTTTATTTTTTTTATTTTTTTCAAGCTTTCATAACAATCGATAATCGTAAAAAAATTTTGCCACCGATTTTGCCTTTTTTAAAATTTGTATTATTATTTGTTATAATTTTTTTTCTATTTTATTTTTTCTATATAATATTTTTTAACTATGCAAGTCAGTTAAGAACACATTCTTATTTTCAATGACGGCCTAGGAACGGTGGGTTAACCTCTTGGGGCTAGGTGGGACGCTAGCGTGCCACCCGTGGTGCACTCCATCAACAGCAGGTGCATTTCAAGAGCGGCAAATTTGAATCCAAATAAATGTCAAAATTCAAATTTTTCAAAAATACAACTATTTTACACCATTTGAAAGATAAACATCTCCTTAATCTAACCACGTTTTACGATTTCAAAAAGGTTTTACGGCGAAAGCATAAATTTAGAGTATGTTAGGACAGTACATTTACAAGAGTTGTGTGTAATGTTTTGTCAAGTCAAAGACAGGGTCACCAAAACCATAAAACCAGCTAAAATGATGCACTAACCTTTTACAATCTCCATCAGATGACACTCCTAGGACATTATGTTAGACAATGCATGCATTTTTAGTTCTATCAAGTTCATATTTATATCCAAAAACAGCGTTTTACTATGGCATTGATGTTGAGGAAATCGTTTCCCTCCAATAACCGGCAGTCAAGTCAGCGTCACAAATTAAATAATTAAAATTAGAAAACATTGGTAAAATATTATATTGTCATTTAAAGAATTATAGATTTACATCTCTTGAACTCAATCAACTTGCCAGATTTAAAAATAACCTTACTGGGAAATCACACTTTGCAATAATCTGAGCACTGCGCCCAGAAAAATACGCGTTGCGATACAGACTAGACGTCATGTTGGGGAGATCTAAAATCGAAAATACTATGTAAATAATCCATTACCTTTGATTCTCTTCATCAGATGTCACTTCCAGGTATCACAGGTCCATAACGAATGTAGTTTTGTTCAAAAAAGCTCATCATTTATGTCCAAAAATCTCTGTCTCGTTAGCACATGATGTAAGCCAGCCGGACTTCTCGTCATGAACGAGGGGAAAAAATATATTTCCGTTCGTTCAAACATGTCAAACGTTGTATAGCATAAATCATTAGGGCCTTTTTTAACCAGAACATGAATAATATTCAAGGTGGACGAATGCATACTCTTTTATAACGTATTGGAACGAGGGTACCCAACATGAACTCGCGCGCCAGGTGTCTAATGGGACATCATCGTTCCATGGCTCTTGTTCGGTCAGATCTCCCTCCAGAAGACTCAAAACACTTTGTAAAGGCTGGTGACATCTAGTGGAAGCAATAGGAAGTGCCAAAATATTCCTAAGCCCCTGTGTTTTTCAATGGGATAGGTTTAAAGTCAATACAACACATCAGGTATCCACTTCCTGTCAGAAAATGTCTCAGGGTTTTGCCTGCCAAATGAGTTCTGTTATACTCACAGACACCATTCAAACAGTTTTAGAAACTTGAGAGTGTTTTCTATCCATATATAATAAGTATATGCATATTCTAGTTACTGGGTAGGATTAGTAACCAGATTAAATCGGGTACATTTTTTTTATCCAGACGTGCAAATGCTGCCCCCTAGACCCAACAGGTTAACTGCCTTGTTCAGGGGCAGAACGACAGATTTTTACCTTGTCAGCTTGGGGATTCAATCTTGCAACCTTACAGTTAACTAGTCCAATGCTCTAACCACCTGCTTTACATTGCACTCCACGAGGAGCCTGCCTGTTACGCAAATGCAGTAAGAAGCCAAGGTAAGTTGCTGGCTAGCATTAAACTTATCTTATAAAAAACAATCAATCAATCATAATCACTAGTTAACTACACATGGTTGATGATATTACTAGTTTATCTAGCCTGTCCTGCATTGCATATAATCGATGCGGTACGCATTCGTGAAAAAGGACTGTCGTTGCTCCAACGTGTACTTAACCATAAACATCAATGTCTTTCTTAAAATCAATACAGAAGTATATATTTTTAAACCTGCATATTTAGTTAATATTGCCTGCTAATATGAATTTCTTTCAACTAGGGAAAATGTGTCACCTCTGCAACAGAGTCAGGGTATATGCAGCAGTTTGGGCCGCCTGGCTCGTTGCGAACTGTGTGAATACTATTTCTTCCTAACAAAGACAGCCAACTTCGCCAAACGGGGGATGATTTAACAAAAGCGCATTTGCGAAAAAAGCACTCGATGCCTTTCTTAAAATCAATACACAGAAGTATATATTTTTACACCTGCATATTTAGCTAAAAGAAATCCAGGTTAGCAGGCAATATTAACCAGGTGAAATTGTGTCAGTTCTCTTGCGTTCATTGCATGCCGAGTCAGGGTATATGAAACAGTTTGGGCCTCCTGGCTCGTTGCGAACTAATTTGGCAGAATTTTACGTAATTATGACATAACATTGAAGGTTGTGCAATGTAACAGGAATATTTAGACTTAGGGATGCCACCCGTTAGATAAAATACGGAACGGTTCCGTATTTCACTGAAAAAATAAACGTTTTGTTTTCGAGATGATAGTTTCCGGATTCGACCATATTAATGACCTAAGGCTCGTATTTCTGTGTGTTTTATTATATTATAATTAAGTCTATGATTTGATATTTGATAGAGCAGTCTGACTGAGCAGTGGTAGGCACCAGCAGGTTCGTAAGCATTCATTCAAACAGCACTTTCGTGCGTTTTGCCAGCAGCCCTTCGCAATTCTTCAAGCATTGTGCTGTTTATGACTTCAAGCCTATCAACTCCTAAGATTAGGCTGGTGTAACCGATGTGAAATGGCTAGCTAGTTAGCCGGGTGCGCGCTAATAGCGTTTCAAATGTCACTCGCTCTGAGACTTGGAGTAGTTGTTCCCCTTGCTCTGCATGTGTAACGCTGCTTCGAGGGTGGCTGTTGTCGATGTGTTCCTGGTTTGAGCCCAGGTAGGAGCGAGGAAAGGGACGGAAGCTATACTGTTACACTGGCAATACTAAATTGCCTATAAGAACATCCTAGAAGGATTTGCATTGTCTAGATTTGAAGCTAGTGTGTATAAATGCTCTGATTGGCTACTGAAGGGTTTTATTGTCCAAAATGTGGAAATATACCTTTGGAAATGTGCACAGTATGATTCAATTCTATGAATTTAATATTGTGCAGCCTACATAGGCTATTATTTGCATCCACATTTTGCCTGGTTTCAGTTTAGGTATTCTTTTGAACAGTGACCTTTTTTGTAGACTACTTTTTTTGTTAGCCTACATTTGCTTCAAAACAGACTACTGGTGCTGACTGGAGGCGTTCTCTGTACAACCCCCTTCCCAGACCAGGCAGGCTAGAACAAGCAATCACCCATCCACACAGTGCCTCTCCCTGTCAACCAGAGAGTAGCTTTACATGGAGATGGTCATGCCTTTGGGGAGGGTGTGTGTCGGTGGCGGTCTTCCCAGGCCAGGCATTCGCTCAGTGAAATGTGGTGTTCTCACATTGTCTGGAGGGAAGGCAGGTGGACTTCCTCTGCGCTCGCCTGGCAGGGGCTTTCAAGTTTCCATTGGCTGGTAACAAAATAGGGAGAGTGCATGTATGAGGGGCGCACTGGATCCCAGGCTACATGAGCTGCTGAGAGGCACGTGCTCTTCAAGTAAATTAATGTGCCTTTTTCCCTTCTCTCTACGTCTTGTGTAGACGTAATGGGATTGGTTGTGTGTCGCGGATTAGCAAACTCGCCAAGAACAGAGGAAGGGGAGGGCGAGACGCAGTTCTGGGCCAGTAAAGAGACTCACTACCTCCCTCCTCTGCTCTCCTCTCCTCTGTCCTACTGGAAGTTGCTCGCTAGCTTAATGTCTGTGGGGGTTAGAGAAGACTGGTCGGCACACTCTAGCTGGGACTGAGAAAAAGTGGAGAGGAAAGGAGAGGGAGCCATGGAGGTCTTGCTGGTTCCCTTCTGCAGAGAGACAGGTAAACAAGAGTTGCCGGTTCCAACGATAGATGGCAAGACGACTTTTAGCAACTTTTAGTGACTTAATGCACTTGTCTCCTGTTCTCCCAATTGTTAGTCTGGACTTTTACACAAATATGTAGTTTGCTAGTTCTGCCTATGTGGTTAGGCTGTGTTCCTTTCTGAGTGAACAACATGTGTTCATGTATCATAGCTTAATTTAAAGGTTTGATTGCGCTTATTGAGGTTGTTTCTGAATCTCTGATTACCGGGCACTTAATGTGATGTTTTATGTTTTGTTGCCCTCTGGGGTTTTCTTGACTGTAGTTTCACAAAGTGTGTGCGTTTTTGTTTTTATATTAATTAACCTGTAACGGCAGTTTTCTGTTGTATTAAAATGTGGATGTCGATTAAGGCAGCCCCCCGCACTTCTGATTCAGAGGGGTTGGGTTAAATGCGGAAGACACATTTCAGTTGAAGGCATTCAGTTGTACAACTGACTAGGTATCCCCCTTTCCCTTTCCAATAACCAAAACAATTGAGTAATGTATCGCACGAGAAGGGACGGTGCACCAGCAAGAAGGCAAGCATGAGATGATTGATTTAAAAAGCCTCAGGAAAGTGGTGTTTTTGCATTTTTGAGATACAAGCCCAAGTTCCAAAGATAACTCCCCTCTACATCAAATTTTTAGATGGACCTTGGATTCTACCTGGAAGCACCTTCAGGTCATTATAATATACGAAGGCCTAAGTGACTCTACGTGAGTCTGATGTTTCCCTCCTAGCACCACTGAAATCTGCTTTTTTTATTCATTTTAAAGTAATCCATGAAAACTCATGTTTTTAGTTAGTCTGTGTGTGTGTTCCTAATATTTTTGAGTCAAAAAGAGGGAGAGCGACAGCTGCTCAGCTGTATTCTAATGAAGCAGCCCTTCCTCATTGTTGTGCCTTAAAGGAGAGAGTGGTGGCCACATTCCAGTGTTGAGATTGGGAGAGGTTGGGGCCCTCCTTTCTGTTGGGTCTGAAGGCGCAAGGCACCACCGAGCCAGTCTGACTCTGCTGCCTGGCACTGGACCAGCCCGTCTCCATCCTGGACCTCACTTGTTGAAGCTACTGGGCCTTGGGTGTTTCAAATATAATGGCCTATAACCAGGGCCCAGAGTTGTTCCTTGTCAGGTGGTCAAATTTTATTGTTGCTTACATATATTTTGCAGATGTTATCGCAAGTGTAGAGAAATGCTTATGTTCCTAGCTCCAACAGTGCAGTAATATCTAACAATAGAAAAAGTACACGCAAATCCGAATAGACAAAGAAGGGAATTAAGAAATATTAGAACAAGCAATGTCAGAGTTCGGAATATAAATATATTGTATGTGTGTGTGTGTGTGTGTGTGTGTGTGTGTGTGTGTGGGTGTGTGTGTGTGTGTGTGTGTGTGTGTGTGTGTGTGTGTGTGTGTGTGTGTGTGTGTGTGTGTGTGTGTGTGTGTGTGTGTGTGTGTGTGTGTGTGTGTGTGTGTGTGTGTGTGTGTGTGTATAGACATTATGGCCAGTATATGGTCTTTCTATGACACTTGGTGCTGTAGATGTCCTGGAGGACAGGCAGTGTGCCCCCGGTGATGCATTGGGCTGACCGCACCACCCTCTGAAGTGCCCTGCGGTTGCGGACTGTGCAATTGCCGTACCAGGCAGTGATACAGCCCGACAGGATGCTCTCAATGGTGCAGGTTGAAGAGGCGCTATTGTGCCTTCGTCACCACACTATCTGTGTGGATGGACCTTTTCAGTTTGTCAGTGATGTGCACACCGAAGAACTTGAAGCTTTTCACCCTCCACTGCGGCCTCGTCGATGGGGTCATGCTCCCTCTGCTCTCTCCTGAACTCCATGATCAGCTCCTTTGTTTTGTTGACATTGAGGGTGAGGTTATTTTCCTCGCACCACTCTGCCTGCGCCCTCACCTTCTCCCTGTATGCGTTCTTGTCATTGTTGGTAATCAGGCCAACCACTGTTGTCGTCTGCAAACTTGATTGTGTTAGAGACGTGTGTGGCCATGCAGTCATGGGTGAACACTGAACAGGGAGTACAGGAGGGAGCGGCGTACACACCCTTGTGGGGCCCCCGTGCTGTGGATCAGCGTAGTGGATTTGTCGTTACCTCGCTTTTTCAGCACGTCAGGAAGTCCAGGACCCAGTTGCACAGGGCGGGGTCAGACCCAGGGCTCCGAGTAGAGGTCGACCGATTTATGATTTTTCAATGCCGATACCGATTTTTGGAGGGCCAAAAAAGCCGATTACCAATTAATCAGCCGAATATGTTTTATTTTTTATTTTATTTTTTATTATTATTATTTTTATTTTTTTATGACAATTACAACAATACTGAATGAACACTTATTTAACTTAATATAATACATCAAAATCAATTTAGCCTCAAATAAATAATGAAACATGTTCAATTTGGTTTAAATAATGCAAAACAAAGTGTTGGAGAAGAAAGTAGAAGTGCAATGTGCCATATAAGAAAGCTAACCTTGAAGTTCCTTGCTCAGAACATGAGAACATATGAAAGCTGGTGGTTCCTTTTAACATGAGTCTTCAATATTCCCAGGTAAGATGTTTTAGGTTGTAGTTATTATAGGACTATTTCTCTCTATACGATTTGTATTTCATATACCTTTGACTATTGGATGTTCTTATAGGCACTTTAGTATTGCCAGTGTAACAGTATAGCTTCCGTCCCTCTCCTCGCTCCTACCTGGGCTCAAACCAGGAACACATCGACAACAGCCACCCTCGAAGCAGCGTTACCCATGCAGAGGAAGGGAAAAAACTACTCCAAGTCTCAGAGCGAGTGATGTTTGAAACGCTATTAGCGTGCACCCAGCTAACTAGCTAGCCATTTCACATCGGTTACACCAGCCTAATCTTGGGAGTTGATAGGCTTGAAGGGGTGGGTATAATTTGAGGAACGTTCCAACAGGAATCTGTTCCAAAAAACGTAAAGTAAAAGGTTGCCAACCAACAACGCATACAAAGTAGCAACGCATACAAACCTAGCTAACTAGCTGCCGAATAGCCATCAACTCACCACGTAGCTTATTCTTAATGTTTGTCCATAGGCAAACAGACATATGAGGACAGACATTTTTCGGAATAAACGTGATGAGTGAAAAACGCAATGAAATAGACCACTCCCTACCCGGTATCTTATTCTGCCGCTATACAACTTTGTATGCGTTGTTTTTTGGAAACCTTGTTATTTACGAAGTTTATGGAATAGATTCCTGTTGTAACGTTCCACAAATTATACCCACCCAGGTTGAAGTCATAAACAGCGCAATGCTTGAAGCACAGCGAAGGGCTGTTTGAATGAATGCTTATGAGCCTGCTGCTGCCTACCACCGCTCAGTCAGATTGCTCTATCAAATCATAGACTTAATTATAATATAATAAACGCACAAAAATACGAGCCTTGGGTCATTAATATGGTCGAATCTGGAAACTATCATCTCGAAAACAAAAGTTTTTTTTCTTTCAGTGACACGGAACCGTTCCGTATTTTATCTAACGGGTGACTAAGTCTAAATATTCCTGTTAGGCATTGATGTTTATGGTTAGGTACATTGGTGCAACGGCAGTACTTTTTTTCGCAAATGCGCTTGTTAAATCAACACCCGTTTGTCGAAGTAGGCTGTGATTCAATGAATTAACAGGCACCGCATCGATCATATAACGCAGGACACGTTAAACTAGTAATATCATCAACCATGTGTAGTTAACTAGTGATTATGTTAAGATTGATAGTTTTTTATAAGTCTAATGCTAGCTAGCAACTTACCTTTGCTTCTTGCTGCCCTCGCGTTACAGGTAGTCAGCCTGTTAATCCTTGTGGAGTGCAATGTAAGGCAGGTGGTTAGAGCGTTGGACTGGTAACCGAAGGTTGCAAAAACGAATCCCTCCTGAACAAGGCAGTTAACCCCCGTTTCTAGGCCGTCATTGTAAATAAGAATGTGTTTTTAATCTGACTTGCCTAGTTAAATAAAGGTGTAAAAAAAAAAAAAAAAAACGGCAAATCGGTGGCCAAAAATACCGATTACCGATTGTTATGAAAACTTTAAATCGGCCCTAATTAATCGGCCATTCCGATTAATCGGTCGACCTCTAGCCCGATTTTATTTGGATCTCTTTTAGTCCCCATTTGGACTAATCTTCCAAGAGTCCTTAAATATTAAAATACAATTTATATACGAACACATTTTCACATAACACACTATTACAAACATACTAACGTAATAAACCAATAAATAATCAATCTAAAAAATATGGATTCTTCATCTACTGTAATCCCACAACATTTCTGTGTATTATATTTAAATTGACGAACTGACTTGTTGAAAAGGTGGCGTTCTATGACGGTGCCATGTTGAAAGTCACTGGCCTTACTGAAGAGTTCATTCTACTGCTAATGTCTGTCTATGGAGATTGCATGGCTGTGTGCTCGATTTTATACATCTGTCAACAGCGGGTATGGCTCAAATAGCCGAATCCACTAATTTGAAGGGGCGTCCACATACTTTTGTATATACAGCGCATTCGGAAAGTATTCAGACACCTTGAGTCTTTCAACATTTTATTACGTTAGCCTTACTTTAAAATTGATGAGGGAAAAAAACAATTGAATCAATCTACACACACTACCTCATAATGACCAAGCAAAAATAGGTTTTTAGACATTTTTGAAAATGTATAAAGCAAAAACTGACAACACATTTAGTATTCAGACCCTTTACTCAGTACTTTTGTTGAAGCACCTTTTGGCAGAGATTACAGCCTCAAGTCTTCTTGGGTATTACGCTACAAGCTTGGCACATTTGTATTTGGGGAGTTTCTCACATTCTTCTCTGCAGATCCTCCCAAGCTCTGTCAGGTTGGATGGGGAGCGTTGCTGCTCTCTCCGGAGATGTTGAATCTGGTTCAAGTCCGGGCTCTGGCTGGGCCACTCAAGGACATTCAGAGACTTGTCCTGAAGCCACTCCTGCATTGTCTTGACTGTGTGCTTAGGTTCGTTGTCCGGTTGGAAGGTGAACAATCTGGAGAAGGTTTTCATCAAGGATCGCTCTGTTTTTTGCTCTGTTCATCTTTCCCTTGATCCTGACTAGTCTCCCAGTCCCTGCCGCTGAAAATCATTCCCACAACATGATGCTGCCACCACCATGCCTCACCGTAGGGATGGTGCCCTGTTTCCTCCAGACGTGACGCTTGGGATTCAGGCCAAAGAGTTCAATATGGGTTTCATCATACCAGGGAATCTTGTTTTTCATGGTCTGAGAGTGCTGTAGGTGCCTTTTGGCAAACTCCAAGCGGTCTGTCGTGCCTTTTACTGAGAAGTGGCTTCTGTCTGGCAACTCTACCATAAAGGCCTGGTTGGTGGAGTGCTGCAGAGATGGTTGTCCTTCTGGAAAGTTCTCCCATCTCCACAAAGGAAGTCTAGAGCTCTGTCAGAGTGACCATTGGGTTCTTGGTCACCTCCCAGACCAAGGCCTGTTTGGCTGGGTGGCCAGCTCTAGGAAGAGTCTTGGTGGTTCCAAACTTCTACCGTTTAAGAATGATGGAGGCCACTGTGTTCTTGGCAACCTTCAATGCTGCAGAAATGTTTTGGTACCTTTCCCTAGATCTGTGCCTCGACACAATCCTGTCTCGGAGCTCTACAGACAATTCCTTCAACTTCATGTGGGACCTTATATGGACAGGTGTGTGCCTTTCCAAATCATGTCCAATCAATTGATTTTACCACAGGTGGACTTCAATCAAGTTGTAGAAACATCTCAAGGACCATCAATGGAAACAGGATGCACCTGAGCTCAATTTCGAATCTCATAGCAAAGTGTCTGGATACTTAGGTAAATCAGGTATTTCTGTTTTTAATTTTTTTAATAATTTTGCTAAAATGTCTAACCTGTTCGCTTTGTCATTATGGGATATTGTGTGTGTGTCTGTATATTGATGAGAAATGTTTTATTTAATCAATTTTAGAATAAGGCTGCAATGTAACAATGTTAAAAGCAGTGTATGTCACGCTCCAAGTTATTAACATGTTAATTTAAATCACTGTCCTATGGGGAGAAAAAAAGCTACATTTGCCGATCAGGTCACGTGGTTAGGAACATTTAACAACTGTGTGAATGTTCACTCTTCTGTTCACTTCCACGGCTCTGACTTTCAAGACCATTGGGCCAGGTGTGAATGAAACCTACTAAACCATTTTTGAATTTAATTGCAATGGAAAGTGGCAACCATCCACAAAGGCCCATCAGTGGCTAATTAAAGATACATTATGCAGAAATCGACAATTAAGTGTAGTGTAGAGAATCATTGTACCGTCTAAACTTCTGTGAAACTTCTTGTCCATAACCAAAGATATTGTATTTTCAGCAGTTTGAAGCTGGTGTACAAAACCAAAGTTTTGTGCATGCAGGAACAGTCTTATATGTGGGTTTTTACATGTTGTAGGTTAACAGGAAGGACACCAATGTCACATATGCCTTGCTGATATCGATAAAATAATATAGTGATGCTTTTATCCAAAGCAACTTAGTTGTTAATGCATACATTTTTTGTATGGGTGCCCTCAGCGGGAATGGAACCCACAACCCAGGCATAAAAAAATTATTCTTCGTTAAAACCTGACTAAACCAATTGGAAAAATATACATTTGTGTAGGCAGACATCGGCTATTTTTTGCCCAATGAGGAACATTTCAAAAAGTTTTTCCCTTTACCCTGTTTTTCAGGCAATATATCACTTGTGATGCCGTCTGACTACAGCCCAGTAACAAATATCACACTAGGAGCAGTCAATGCCAATGTGAGGACCCAGATGGTGAGTGTTATGTATTAAATCAAATCTATTTTATAAAGCCCCTTTTTTTTTTTTTTTTTTGTCTCAGTGCTTTAAGTATACCCAGCCTACACAGTCAAAAGTTTGGACACACCTACTCATTCCAGGGTTTTTCTTTATTTTTACTATTTTCTACATTGTTGAATAGTTGTGAAGACATCAAAACTATGAAATAACACAAATGGAATCATGTAGTAACCAAAAAAGAAAGTGTTAAACAAATCAAAATATATTCGTGATTGAAGAGCACTTTTTCCCAGTCCATTCTGGTCCATCAAAGGTGGGTTTGTGCCCGTAGGCGACGTTGTTGCTGGTGATGTCTGGTGAGGACCTGCCTTAAAACAAGCCCTCAGTCCAGCCTCTCTCAGCCTATTGCGGACAGTCTGAGCACCGATGGAGGGATTGTGCGTTCCTGGTGTAACTTGGGCAGTTGTTGTTGCCATCCTGTACCTGTCCCGCAGGTGTGATGTTCGGATGTACCGATCCTGTGCATGTGTTACACGTGGTCTGCCACTGCGAGGACGATCAGCTGTCCGTCCTGTCTCCCTGTAGTGCTGTATCGCAGTGCAGCTTGGCTGGGTCGTGTTTTGGAGGACACATGACTCTAGACCTTCGCCTCTCACGAGTCCGTACGGGAGTTGCAGCGATGAGACAAGACTAACTACCAATTGGATATCATGCTATTGGGGAGAAAAAGGGGTAAAAATGAACAAAAAAATAATACAACTAAATATTTAAGTCAAGGGGTCTGAATACTTTCCGAATGCACTGTAAGTGTGAGTTGAGCCTTGACTAGTAAATTGGCTTTTTTCTTAACCGGCTATAATTTTAAGTTCATGGAAATTGAGCCACTGCTGCAGATTTCTTTCTTCATGAAAGCCCTCTGTTGGGATACTTTTTTTCTTCGTAGTTAAGTGTTGAGTCGATGATCAGAGGTGTATTCCCCAGGTACCAAAGAAAAACATTCGTGCCGAATGTCTGAATTTGTCCAATATCAAATTCTCGTTTTCACTTCAAAACGTTTTCCATTGCAAAGTGTTTTGCTACGTTGGGTGTTGATGAATACACCCCAGGTCTCCTATCCTCCTGCATCTGTGGCAGCCAGTGTGGTGAAGTGTAAAAGAAAGGGCTGGCTGGGAGGAAAAGAAGAAACGTTGTGTGGGGGGGCTACAGACTGTGACTAGCTTGCTATAATTAGCTGGGGGTATTTATTAGCACTCTGCTGCATCCAGCTGATCTCGCCTCGTCTCTTTTGTTCGGCTCCGGCTTCGAGACACTTCTGCATAGTAGGAAATATTACACCCAACCTGATCCTGCTCCGTGCTCAGTCACCATACAGAGAATCGCCCACTTCTTGGCACAGAATCTGTTCTCAATGACTCACCTGGATAGTGTTCATTAGGGCGTCAAACGGAATATGTTTTGAAACTGAAAACGAAAATGAGCTCTTCATATTGGATGAGTCCTGGTTGCCCTTTCCTTTTTCTCGATTTGCTGCGTAATGAACAGCACCCTGGCTACCAATATTCTTCGAATCACCTGACATCCTTGCAACTGTTCAATCATGTCCATTGCTAAACATTTTGCTACGATGTGCCCAAATGAATATGCGCCTGCGATCTGATGCACCCCCTCTGTTTATTATTTATTTTCTGTGTAGATCATCAGCACAGCAGAGAGAGTTTCGCACACAGGGAATGTCCTCATAGGTACCCCCTGCACACACACGCCCACTATGGTTGACCAGGGACACAACCAGGATGCCAACAAGTGGACCCCAGGGTGAGCTGGTACACACGTTTTTCCGTTTGCTCAAGTACATACACATTTTCTCACACGCACACACAACTGCATTGTTTGCTCGAGTACACACACACCACTGCTGTTTTGTTGCACATTATCATTGTTGTAAAGAGGTATTTTCTTTGATCTGTTTCCAGAACATGAAAATAATTTAAGTAGCATCCACTGTATTTATTTTTTATTAGCTAACATCACTTTTGGTTTTTTATTCCCAGGGCCAAGAAGCGAACGCATGATTTCATTGACTCATATTTTTCTGACCGGTGGGTTGATTCTGTTCTTCTGGCTACTATTGTTGTTAATATTCACACACACACCCAGCAGGGATTGCTAGGTAGCGATTTCAAATCTAATGTATTTATTGCGGCCTGTTAGTTAGCCTATGGATTGACAGATAATATACACTGCATTCAGTAAGTATTCAGACCCATTGATTTTTTTCCACATTTTGATACGTTTCAGCCTTATTTGAAAATTGATTACAAATAAATCTACACACAATACCCCATAATGACAAAGCGAAAAAATTAATAAAATGTTCGCTAATTTATAAAAAACAAATACCTTATTGACATAAGTATTCAGACCCTTTTGATATGAGACTCGAAATTGAGCTCAGGTTCATCCTGTTTTCAATGGATCATCCTTGAAACGTTTCTACAACTTGATTGGAGTCCACCTGTGGTACATTCAATTGATTGGAAATGATTTGGAAAGGCACAAACCTAAGGTCCCACACTTGACAGTACATGTCAGAGCCAAAACCAAGCCACGAGGTCGAAGGAATTGTCCCTAGAGCTCCGGGACAGGATTGTGTCAGGGTACAGATCTGGGGAAGGGTACCAAGAAAATTCTGCAACATTGAAACTTCCCAAGAACACAGTTGCCTCCATCATTCTTAAATGGGAGGTTTGAAACCACCAAGACTTTTCCAAGAGCTGGCCTCTGGCCAAACTGAGCAATCGGGGGAGAAGGGCCTTGGTCAGGGAGATGACCAAGAACCCGACGGTTACTCTGACAGAGCTCCAGAGTTCCTCTGTGGAGATGGGAAAACCTTCCAGAAGGACAACCATCTCTGCAACACTCCACCAATCAGGCCTTTATGGTAGAGTGGCCAGACAAAAGCCACTTCTCAGTAAAAGGCACAACAGCCCGCTTTGAGTTTGCCAAAAGGCACCTACAGGACTCTCAGACCATGAGAAACAAGATTCTCTGGTCAATGAAACCAAGATTGAACTCTTCGGCCTGAATGCCAAGTGTCACATCTGGGGGAAACGGGGCACCATCCCTACGGTTAAGCATGGTGGTGGCAGCATTATGCTGTAGGGATGTTATTCAGCGGCAGGTACTAGGAGACTGGTCAGGATCGAGGGAAAGATGAACTGAGAAAAGTACAGAGATCCTTGATGAAAATCTGCTCCAGAGTGCTCAGGACCTCAGACTGGGCCAAATGTTTATCTTCCAACAGGACAACAACCCTAAGCACACAGCCAAAACGACGCAGGAGTTCATTTTTTTATTTTACCTTTATTTAACTAGGCAAGTCAGTTAACTTCTTACTGTTGAAATCCCGTTACTGGGATCGACTTGACAACAGACAGTGAAATTGCAGTGCGCCAAATTCAAACAGATCTCATAATTAAAATTCCTCAAACATACAAGTATTATGCACCATTTTAAAGCTAAACTTGTTGTTAATCCCACCACAGTGTCCGATTTCGAAAAGGCTTTACGATGAAAGCATACCTTGCGATTATGTTAGGTCAGCGCCAAGTCACAGAAAAACACAGCCATTTTTCCAGCCAAAGAGAGGAGTCACAAAAAGCAGAAATAGAGAAAATTAATCACTAACCTTTGATCTTCATCAGATGGCACTGATAGGACTTCATGTTAAACAATACATGTATGTTTTGTTCGATAAAGTTCATATTTATATCCAAAAGCTGTTAACATTGGCGCATTATGTTCAGAAATGCATTGTCTCAAACATCCGGTGAAAGTGCAGAGAGCCACATCAAATTACAGAAATACTCATCATAAATGTTGATGAAATACAAGTGTTATGCATGGAATTAAAGATATACTTCTCCTTAATGCAACCGCTGTGTCAGATTTCAAAAAAGCTTTACGGAAAAAGCACACTATGCAATCTAAGTACAGCGCTCAGCCACCAAAACAAGCCATACAGATACCCGCCATGTTGTGGAATCAACAGAAGTCAGAAATAGCATTATTAATATTCACTTACCTTTGATGATCTTCATCGGAATGCACTCCCACGAATCCCAGTTCCACAATAAATGTCTGTTTTGTTCGATAAAGTCCATTTATGTCCAAATACCTCCTTTTTGTTTGCGCGTTTAGTTCACAAATCCAAATTCACGAGGCGCAGGCCAGACAAAGTCAAAAAGTTCCATTACAGTTCGTAGAAACATGTCAAACGATGTATAGAATCAATCTTTAGGATGTTTTTATCATAAATCTGCAATAATATTCCAACCGGAGAATTTCTTTGTCTTTAGAAAGGAAAAGGAATGCAGCTAACTCTCACGTGTGTGCGCCTGACTGAGCTCATGACATTCTGCCAGACACCTGATTCCAAAAGCTCTTATTCTCTCCCCCTTCACAGTAGAAGCCTGAAACAAGGTTCTAAAGACTGTTGACATCTAGTGGAAGCCTTAGGAAGTGCAATATGACCCCACAGACACTGTATATTGGATAGGCAAAGACTTGAAAACCTACAAACCTCAGATTTCCCACTTCCTGGCTGGATCTTTTTCTCAGGTTTTTGCCTGCCATATGAGTTCTGTTATACTCACAGACACCATTCAAACAGTTTTAGAAACTTTAGGGTGTTTTCTATCCAAATCTACTAATAATATGCATATCTTAGCTTCTGGGCCTGAGTAGCAGGCAGTTTACTCTGGGCACGCTATTCATCCAAGCTACTCAATACTGCCCCCAGCCATAAGAAGTTAAGAACAAGTTCTTATTTTCAATGACGGCCTAGGAACACTGGGTTAACTGCCTTGTTCAGGGGCAGAATGACAGATTCTTACCTTGTCAGCTCAGGGATTCGATCTTGCAACCTTTTGGTTACTAGTCCAACGCTCTAACCACTAGGCTACCTGCTGCCCCAGGAGTGGCTTTGAATGTCCTTGAGTGGCCCAGCCAGAGCCCGGACTTGAACCCGATCGAACATCTCTGGAGAGACCTGAAAATAGTTGTGCATTGACGCTCCCTATCCAACCTGACAGAGCTTGAGAGGATCTGTGGAGAAGAATGGGAGAAACTCCTTAAATACAGGTGTGCCAAGCTTGTGGCTTCATGCCCAAGAAGACTTGACGCAGTAATCACTGCCAAAGGTGCTTCAATGAAGTACTGAGTATGAATACTTATATTTCCATAAAAATAAAAAAAATGCATTCGCTAATATTTCTAAACATGTTTTCACTTCGTCATTATGATGAAATCTTCCTGCCGGAAGAAGATTATCCAGTCAAACAAGTCGCAGATAGAGTGAGATGGCATTAGAAAGTGGGATAGAGAGGTAGGAGAATTGGCGAAAGAGGGAGATACAGAGGGCGAGAGAAACGGAGTCAGAGATGCTTTGTCATTCTCTCACAGCATCTCATTGAGCTGAAGTGTCTCATTAGTTCCAAAGCAAACCAGTTCATTAGGCAATGGAATTAGTTGTAATCTAGGAGGACTGACTACTGACACATACGCAGTAACATGGTCTTGTATATTGAATTAATCTTAAACAGTTCACACACTCACTTCAAACTAACGATTTCTCTGTCTGTGTTGCAGGGATGGGCTGTGCTCAGGAGACTCTTCAGCCAGGTAACTGCCCGGCTCAGCAGAATGTAGATGGAAGTGAAACGGTGCATTTGTAGTAAGGGGGGGGGGGGGGGGCTGCTCAAGAGCTCAGCTGCAGTCTGGCATTTTTTTGTTAGTCCAGAATGCATGTGTCTGACCCCCCCCCCCCCCCCCCTCCCCCCCGAAAGATCACACAACTGCTGACTCACTACAGCAGAGCACTGGCTCGCTCTCTCTCTCTCGTTCCCTCTCTCCCTGTTCCCTTTCTGTCATCTCCTCTGGATACTATTTATATTTCAGTGTCCCATCTCTTCTCCCGTGCTGTCTCTTTTTCTCTCGTAACAAAAATAAAAGAAACCAAAAAGACCAGGGAAATGTATTCGTTGGAATCGTACCGCAGATAGTCTGATCTAATCTGGATATATCCAACCAAACAATTTCAGTCCAACTTTCCAAACATACCAATGTCATGGGTTCCAAGTACAGTACATGTATTCTGGAACATTCTACATATTGCCCACAAAACAGAACTCGTTTTTTTTCTTTCTCTCGCGCGCTCTCACAGTACAGTACAAATCCACAGTAGATTTGTAGAAGTAGCGACCATGACTGCCTATTCACTAGTGACTGCAGGTTTTTTGTGTGTGTTCAGGTGAGCAGATTATGTAACCATCAGAGGCTGTGTAGATACTGTATGTCTGTCTGTACATGTGTAGTATGTACAGTACCAGTCAAAATTCTGGACACAACTACTCATTTCAGGGTTTTTCTTTATTTTTACTATTTTCTACATTGTCAAATAATAGTGAAGACATCAAAACTATGAAATAACACAAATGGAATCATGTAGTAACAAATGTTCTTTTAACTTCTATGGGCTAGCGCCCCACCTGCGGGACACAGCCAGTGAAATATCAGGGCGGAAAATTCAAAAACAACAAAATGTCATAATTCAACTTTCTCAAACATACAACTATTTTATACCATTTTAAAGATAAACTTCTCGTTAATCTAACCATATTATCCAATTTCAAAAAGGCTTTACATAGACAAAAATAACCACACAGCCATTTTCCAAGCAAGGACATGTGTCAATAAAACCCAAAACACAGCTAAATGAAGCACTAACCTTTGACGATCTTCATCAGATGACACTCCTAGGACATCATGTTACACAATACATGTATGTTTTGTTCGATAAAGTTCATAATTATATCCAAAAACAGCATTTTACTTTGGCGCGTGATGTTCAGAAAATGTATTCCCACCAAAACGTCCGGTGAATGTGCACATCAATTTACAAAAATACTAATCATAAACGTTGACAAAATATATAATTATTTTAAGAATTATAGATTCACTACCCCTGGATGCAACTGCTGTGTCAGATTTTAAAATAGCTTTATGGAGAAAGCACATTTTTCAATATTCTGAGTACATAGCTCAGCCATCACGGCAAGCTATTCAGACACCCGCCAAGTTCGGGGCAACCTAAACTCAGAATTAGTATTAGAAATATTCTCTTACCTTTGCTGATCTTCGTCAGAATGCACTCCCAGGACTGCTACTTCCACAAGAAATGTTGTTTTTGTTTGAAATAATCCATATTTATGTAAAATACCTCCCTTTTGTTCGTGCGTACAGATCACTTATCCAAAGGCATAACGTGTGAGCGCGGAACGAGAGACAAAGTCAATGTTCCATTACCGTACTTAGAAGCATGTCAAGCGCTGTTTAAAATCAATCTTTGTTATTTTTAACGTAAAATTGTGATAATATTCCAACCGGACAATAGCATATTCATTCAAGAAGAAAAAGAAGGAACGGCGTGACCGCGCATATCCAATCCCTTTGTTGCCAGGCAGACCACTCAGTGAATGAGCTCCTATACTCTGCCCAGTGACGGGAGAAGGCTCAAACCACTTTCTGAAGGCTTTAGACAGCCAATGGAAGCCTTAGGAAGTGCAACGTCCCCCACAGACACTGTAGTTTCGATAGAGAATCAAAAGAACTACAATTCTCAGACTTTCCACTTCCTGCTTGAATTTTTCTCAGGTTTTTGCCTTCCATAGGAGTTCTGTTATACTCACAGACACCATTCAAACAGTTTTAGAAACTTTAAAGTGTTTTCTATCCGAATCTACTAATAATATGCATATTCTAGTTTCTGGGCCAGAATAGTAACCTGTTTAAATTGGGTACGTTTTTCATCTTGCCGTGAAAATACTGCCCCCTAGCCCAGACAGGTTAACCTGTTAGGGCTAGGGGGCAGTATTGACACGGCCGGATAAAAAACGTACCCGATTTAATCTGGTTACTACTCCTGCCCAGTAACTAGAATATGCATATAATTATTGGCTTTGGATAGAAAACACCCTAAAGTTTCTAAAACTGTTTGAATGGTGTCTGTGAGTATAACAGAACTCATATGGCAGGCCAAAACCTGAGAAGATTCCATGCAGGAAGTGGCCTGTCTGACAAGTTGTGTTTCATCTTGGCTCTTTTTATTGAAGACTGAGGATCTTTGCTATAACGTGACACTTCCTACGGCTCCCATAGGCTCTCAGAGCCCGGGAAAAAGCTGAACGATATCGAGGCAGCCCCTGGCTGAAACACATTATCGCTTTTGGCAAGTGGCCGATCAGAGTACTATGGGCTTAGGCGCGTGCCCGAGTCGACCCCATGCTTTATTTTCTTTCGTCTGTTTACCTAAACGCAGATTCCCGGTCGGAATATTATGGCTTTTTTATGAGAAATGGCATAAAAATTGATTTTAAACAGCGGTTGACATGCTTCGAAGTACGGTAATGGAATATTTAGAATTTTTTTGTCACGAATTGCGCCATGCTCGTCACCCTTATTTACCCTTTCGGATAGTGTCTTGAACGCACGAACAAAACGCCGCTATTTGGATATAACGATGGATTATTTGGGACCAAACCAACATTTGTTATTGAAGTAGAAGTCCTGGGAGTGCATTCTGACGAAGACAGCAAAGCTAATAACATTTTTCTTATAGTAAATCTGACTTTGGTGAGTGCTAAACTTGCTGGGTGTCTAAATAGCTAGCCCTGTGATGCCGGGCTATCTACTGAGAATATTGCAAAATGTGCTTTCACCGAAAAGCTATTTTAAAATCGGACATATCGAGTGCATAGAGGAGTTCTGTATCTATAATTCTTAAAATAATTGTTATGCTTTTTGTGAACGTTTATCGTGAGTAATTTAGTAAATTCACTGGCAGTGTTCGGTGGGAATGCTAGTCACATGCTAGTCACATGCTAATGTAAAAAGCTGTTTTTTGATATAAATATGAACTTGATTGAACAAAACATGCATGTATTGTATAACATAATGTCCTAGGGTTGTCATCTGATGAAGATCATCAAAGGTTAGTGCTACATTTAGCTGTGGTTTGGGTTTATGTGACATTATATGCTAGCTTGAAAAATGGGTGTCTGATTATTTCTGGCTGGGTACTCTGCTGACATAATCTAATGTTTTGCTTTCGTTGTAAAGCCTTTTTGAAATCGGACAGTGTGGTTAGATTAACGAGAGTCTTGTCTTTAAAATGGTGTAAAATAGCCATATGTTTGAGAAATTGAAGTAATAGCATTTCTGAGGTATTTGAATAACGCGCCACGGGATTCCACTGGCTGTTACGTAGGTGGGACGATTTGGTGCCACCTACCCTAGAGAGGTTAAATCAAAATATATTTGAGTTTCTTCAATGGTTTGCACACTCTTGGCATTCTCTCAACCAGCTTCATTTGGTTGTCACCTGGAATGCATTTCATTTAACAGGTATGCCTTGTTAAAAGTACATTTGTCTCAAATGCATTAACCTCTCTGGGCTAGGTGGGACGTTTGCGTCCCACCCTAGTCAACAGCCAGTGGAATCCCGTGGCGCACGCCCGCTACTGTTTTTCAGCCATGGCCTGCAAAGTCATCATTCAACGTTCTGGCGCCTTCTGAGAGCCTATGGGAGCGTTAGAAAATGTCACGTTACAGCAGAGATCCTTTGAGTGTATGTAAACTTCTGACCCACTGGGAATGTGATGAAAGAAATAAAAGCTGAAATATATCATTCTCTCTACTATTAACTGACCTAAGACAGGGAATTTTTACTTGGATTAAATGTCAAGAATTGTGAAACTGAGTTTACATGTATTTGGCTAAGGTGTATGTAAACTTCCAACCTCAACTGTACATATTACCTCGACTAACCGGTGTCCCCAGACATTGACTCTGTACTGGTACTCCCAGAGAGAGAGACACACACACACACACACACACACACACACACATTTTCAAGAATTGAGTCAGCCTTCAAAGCTGCACTCATTTGATGTCAATGTCTCATGGAAGGATAAAAAAAAATATGTCTGGGGTGGGGGTTCTCGATGCAACCCAAGTCAATTCTTTAGGAGTGTAGGGGTAGAAAATGCTGCTCCAACCACAACCATGGATCTGTCCCAAATGGCACCATGTTCCCTGAATAGTGCACTACTTTTGATCCTCATGGGGTAGTGCACTATATAGGGAATAGGATGCCATTTGGAACGCAAGCCATTACTATTGTCTATTTCCAATAGTGCTATTACCCTTCAGCATTGTTTTAAATACACTTTAAATACACTAAATCCACTTTAAATATGATTACACTGACAAAATTGCGCTGCATGTGTGCTGAGTATACAGCCATACACTAATTTGAAGCATCAACGAGCAGTGCGTCTAATGAGCGCATGTCACGTGATATTGTCAAAGCGTGCACTATGGTCTTCACATGCATGCCAAGCTCCATCATGCTTATGTTAATGTGTCATGGTTTTCACAAGTGTGCTTCTGCTTGTGAAAGTGTTGGAGAGAAACTCATCGTTTTACATTAGTATGGAATTATTGTATACATTGTATTGTCTGATCCACTGAGTCCATTGAGTGTTATATTGTTTGTGTGTGAGGTGAGATTTGACAAGTAAGTGTGGAGTTGGAGGTGTGGCGTGTGTGTTTGCGCAAGTTGTGTGTGCCGTCATCTTTTGTAAGCATTTCACTGTACTGTTTACACCTACTGTATCCTGTGCATGTGACAAATAAACAATTTAATTTGTGTAACAGCTAGTCCTAGATGTTGTGACCGTCTGGTCATTAATGTGTCGGTTGCTTCTTTGTGATCTCTCCACCAAAGCAAGCGACTGAAGGGCGATAAGAACGGGAAGGGCCTGAGGCATTTCTCCATGAAGGTGTGTGAGAAGGTGCAGAAGAAAGGCACCACGTCCTACAACGAGGTGGCCGACGAACTGGTGGCCGAGTTCACCCACTCCACCACCGTCATGGCCACAGACTCGGTGAGTCCGTAAATAACATGGTAATTTAGCAGACGCTTTCATCCAAAACCACTTACGGTTGACAGTAACACATATTCAGTATATGTGGCCCATGCAGGAATCAAACACACAACCCTGGTTTGTGTTCATTAGGCACCAAACAAGGAAATGGGGAGGGACTACCTGGACTTGTGCAATGAGAAACGGTGCTTGGCTTCAGTTATATTTTCCATTGCGTGCCCTAATGAACACAACCCTGGTGTTGCCAGCACCATGGTCCTCTAACCCATTGTGCCAGTAGAATGGTAAAGTATTGTGGGGGTTGTTGAGCGGATCAAGCCAGGTGGCCAGATTTCTGACTATACTTTAGCCAATGCCTCTAACGTCCTTTTTCATGCATAACTAAAGAACAAACCGATCAGGCTAGTGGATAACTCTAGCCTGTTGGTTCTTTTTAGTCTTACATTTTTCATGTACATTTTTCTTTATGTTTTTGAGAAAATTGTTGTACTCAGGGCACTATTGGGAATGAGATCCTGGTCTCAATTGGGCTACCCTGAATAAATAAAAGCGAATACAAATAAAATGCGTTCAATTTGACATGAGACAGCAAAACGGTGCTGTATTTTTTTTTTCTCCAGCAAAATGTTCATGTTAGATAAGTTTGTTTTTCCATTCATAAACTGTTCAAGATAAGCAATGAATGAATTACACATTTGAGCTCGTATAGACTATGGAATGTTGTTTATGTTGCAAACGGTTCCCTTGCGTCCCAAAGCATTGAATTGGAGAAGTCCAACTGAAAGTTAGGCTGTTTTAATAGTGGGGAGGAGGCCAACCGCTGAATACTTTCCGGTATTAATAATGACACGGCCCCTTAAAAATAGCTTGGCCCCAGACCTAATCTGCTTACTTCCTGTGGAATGTTACAGTATCATTCATTAAAAACAGATTAACCATGAGGGCTAGCAGTTAGTGCGCCGCAGGAGGGGTAGCGGGTAGTCCTGGCCAGGTAGCGGGTAGTCCTGACAGTTACTAATGAGATGCCCCTTCACCCTCCCAAGACAAGCTAAGAATCATAACCTCTTCTCTGCTATTATGTTTCCTTGCTCTTCTCTTATGTCATCTCTTTTCTTTACTCGCTTCCTTTCTCTTTCCTCACTCTATCCCTCTCCCTCCCCAGCAGGTGTATGACCAGAAGAACATCCGCAGGCGTGTGTATGACGCTCTCAACGTGCTGATGGCTATGAACATCATCTCCAAGGAGAAGAAGGAGATCCGCTGGATCGGCTTGCCCACCAACTCAGCCCAGGAGTGTCAAAAACTGGAGGTGATCTCACACACACACACACACACACACACACTTTAAACCAGCAGAGCTCTCTGGGAGCTGAAAGTGAGCCTGGACAGCCACTACATGATATCTGTCACTGTCACCTCTCGGGAAAAGAGGGACAGGCAGACGGAGAGAAATAAATGGGGTGAAGGGAGCACAGACAAAGGGAAGGGGAAGGAAAATGAAAGACCATTTCAGTTATCTTCTAGAGTGATTAAATTAATGT
>NC_138299.1:115106063-115123563 GCF_965601325.2 Salmo salar
GAAATACCATAGCAAGGCGAACTAAATCGATGTGTTTCTGAATATTGCTCATCTCTCCTCAAACAGCAAATCGCATTCAAGAACCTGGTGCAGAGAAACAAAGTCAGCGAGACTTCCTCCCTGGCCCCTCCCCCTTCCGGCTCTGTCATCCGGCTCCCCTTCATCATCCTCAACACAGACGTACGCACCGTCATAGACTGCTCCATCTCCAGCGACAAGTATGTGTCACTGCAACGTCTTCACCCTAATGCCTATTGCAAAGACAACTCTAGGTCACTCACTACTGAATTGCTACTCCAATTGCCACAGTAGTATAATACACATGTTCATTGCGCCTTTATCATTGAAACGCCAATACTTCTCCTACAGTGCTGAAAGTAAATTCAGGTAGGATCACAAGGTTTTACCATGATTCAAATATATCATTACTTGTCATTTATACAGATGGCTACAATACAAACCTGCTTTCTCACAGTAATCCTCCAACTCTCTGTAGGTAGCCAGGACAAACATATTTTCACAATTTCATCAAAATCAATGTCATAGCACATTTTTACCTGATAAAGTAGAATTCTGTTGAAAAATGTTAAAAGTACCATTTATATTCCTAAAACATAGATTGAAAATGATACTTTTGCTGCCTTCCTGACTTTTTGATTTATGGCCGAGTGTCAAAACACCGGTTTTAGATGTCCAAATATATAATCAATATGCTGGAATAAGTAGTGATATTTTAAAGACCAATACATAATTAAAAAGGCACTCGCACATCTGAGCGATCTTTTTTGCAGGTGCATGGTTACAGTTGAATAAAATGAGAAAAAAGAAGGAACCCGCACACTGCTCTTGATAGTATCACTGCTCTTTAATAAGCTTTACGTATCAGCCTCACGGCCTTCGTCGGAGACCAATACATAAAAGTTACTCCCTACACATGTCACACTTGTGTTCAGATTATTTGTATTTTGCTAAATTAGTACCTTCATAAACTGTACACACACCAATATTTACCAAGCGGTCACTCAACTGGAATTGATTAGCTTGTTCTGTGTTACTGTAATCAATAGCACTTGCAAATGAATCACTCACATCGATATTGTGTTGAAATCAATGGAAATGGGACCATAACCACGGCGACATGTAGTGTTTACGCTTTTCTAACAGACAAACTTCAATGAATTTGGATATACTACATATATCTGTCGATCGATGACAACCTGTCATAGCCATTTATCAACTAACGTACAAAACATTGAAGGGAAATTTAAAAAAAGGTCAACTTCATATCTCCAGCATCAACATGTTTGTTTTTCGTAAAAAAGAATGACATCAACCAATTAGTAGGCGATGTCTACTCACAATTGGTCAAACTCACACGATGCACCCCCCCCCCAGAACAGTCTCTATTAATTGGGGCATGGACTCTACAAGGTATAGAAAGCATTCCACAGGGATGCTGGCCCATGTTGACTCCAATGCTTCCCACATTTGTGTGAAATTGGCTGGATGTCCTTTGGGTGGTGGACCATTCCTAATAAACACGGGAAACTGTTGTGTGAAAAACCCAGCAGCGTTGCAGTTCTTGACACAGTCAAACAGGTGCGCCTGGCATCTACTACCGTACCCCGTTTAAAGGCACTTGAATATTTTGTCTTGCCCATTCACCCTCTGACTGGCACACATACACAATCCATGTCTTAATTGTCTCAAGGCTTGCAAATCCTTCTTTAACCTGTCTCCTCCCCTTCATCTACACTGATTGAAGTGGATTTAACAAGTGACATCAATAAGGGATCATAGCTTTCACCTGGATTCATCTGGTCAGTCTGTCATGGAAAGAGTAGGTGTTGATAATGTTTTGTACACTCAGTGTATATCTCTCTGAGAAAATATTTTTGTTAGATGGCGAATACGGAAAAGGAAACGACACTTTTTTGACGGAATAATTTCAACGAATTACCGCCTCACATCGGTTTCTAAATAGCGAAAGGGTTTGTCTTTTTCATTTGAAAGATAGCGTAACCCTCAAATCCATGAATTAATGTCAAGACAGAGACATTTATGGGAGGAGGGCCCATTTTTTTTCCCTAGCCACCGTAGTCTGAAAATGGCAAACAGATACTGATCTGTTTTTAAGCAATTTATTTTGTGAGATTGTGATGACTATAAACTTTAATACCAACATCACCAATCTGAGGTAAAAAGGATATGTATTTCCTGTAATTCTTGTGTTGAAAACTTGAGTCTGTAATGTAGTAACGCGTTCTGTCCACCATAGAGAGATTAGTGTAATATACCATAATTAAATAAGTCATTCAAATTTTTTTTTTATATATGATATTAAGTGTATCACACACATCTATTACGTCCTACTTTAACCATGGAGAGTAAAATAAATCAAATCAAACTTTATTTGCCACATGCGCCGAATACAACAAGTGTAGACTTTACCGTGAAATGCTTACTTACAAGCTCTTAACCAACAGTGCAGTTCAAGAAGAAAATATTTACCAAGTAGGCAACAAAAAAAAATTGCAATACAATAACGAGGCTATATACAGGGGGCACCGGTACTGAGTCAGTGTGCAAGGGTACAGGTTAGTTGAGGTAATCTGTACATGTAGGTGGGGGTGAAGTGACTATGCATAGGTAACAAACAAACAGCGAGTAGTAGCAGTGTACAGGGGGGGGTGTCAATGTAAATTGTCCAGTGGAGATTTTTATGAATTGTTCAGCAGTCTAATGGCTTGGGGGTAGATGCTCCTAAGCACAATTTAACAATGCACTCTAGACTAGAGTCCATAGGTTCTGTGCAGCAGTCTGAACATTTGACGTCCTTACTGTAGATGCGAATACCTTTTCAACTTTGACAACACCTTTGAGATCCATGACGACATAGAGATTCTGAAGCGCATGGGGATGTCCCTGGGCCTGGAGAGTGGGAAGTGCACCGCAGACAATCTCGTTGTTGCCAAGTCCCTCATCCCAAGGTCTCTGGAGACCTACGTCATAGGTGAGAGTGGGAAAATGGCCTTCATTGACAAGCTTTTTTGACATGTGTGAGCGTGTGCAGGCCATTTCTGTAATTTCAATCTGTCCTCATCTCCCCTCCCACAGGCATAGCAAGAGGCACCAGTCAAACAAGGTAGATTACCTCTCATAACTTTTAAATCAAAATGTGATTTGAACACAATCCACTACCACACAGGAACATCCTTTTCCCTTTATAATGCACTACTTTTGACCAGGGCCCAGAAGGCTCTGTTCAAAAGTAGTGCACTATATAGGGAAAATGGTGCCATTTGGGATGTATCCAGGAAGTGATCCTGTTTTTGTGTGGCAAAATGTGTCATTACACACCTTACTGATAACAGAAAATCTCAAGCCACACAGGGATCATAAAATATAAATTACTTAAGGTGACATGATAGATTTTAATTTGAGAACTGAGGTGACTGACCAGTGGTGTGGGTTGTCATGGTTCAGCTCTTTCCCAGGTGACCTGGACTCCGCCTCTTTGAATGGAAGGCGGAGCTTCAGCCACAGTAGCACTGCCCTCTCAGAGTCTCGAGGCCAGACGCCCAGCTCCTTCAACGAGGAAGAGGAGGACGATGATGATGAACCCTCTTCCCCAGAGTGACTGACGGACAAACAGACAGCCAGCCAGGCATCAGTGATGCACCATACCACTCTCTCTCTGGGACAGGACTCTTATCTCCCACTCTGTTCACAGGGGGAATGTAAGTTCTCTGGGGATGTGGCCAGATATACAGGAAATAAGTTGCCAGTCATTCAGGTCTATGATAAGATATTTTAGAAGCATTTATATCATCTCGGTCTCACTCTTAATTTCTCCCTTGTAGTTATTTTTGTAAATTACTTCCATGTTGCTTTCTGCCAAGAGAGGCGATAGTTGTGTAATCTCAACTCCTCTAAAAAAGGTTTGTTGTTTTTAGATGGAGTGCAATGTTTTGTAGGTGTTTTCTACTAGACGTAAGCACTAGGAGCAGTGCGGCTATGCATCAAAACGCTCACACTGTCTCGACGCACCAGACTCGGCGACTGAATATTTTTCGTGATTATTAAGGATGTCTTCATATTTACTTCCCTGTTATATTGAAACATGTCAAACATATATGAATAGTATGCGTGTTGATGTAGGCTAGTGGTTTTGCGTTCGGTTCTTCCTTTAACGCAACAACAAACAAACGCTACTTATGATACTCCTTTATTCTTTTTGCAGTTTACTGTTAGCCACTTGATGCAACTGTGTGGAAAGATACCAGCAGCAACCTTTAGCCCAGGTATTAGCTCTACCTTGTCTAGAAACAAGGGTACATTATGAGTAAATGTAGTTATCTTTTAAGTGTGAACCATTATTAGTCTGTCTCTCATCAATGCCTTTTTTAATATAATCATTGAGCCAACATGTAATGGCCTATTCCGTTCAATGCGTTGCACCCTCCTGAATGCGTCCTTGATATGTTGTCATGACCTTTGACCCTTTGAGCTCGTTAGGCCCTACACTCAGTGGACATTCCACTTGGGGAAACATGTGTACTCTCTTTTAGAAGGTTATGCTATGTAGTTGCATAAATGACTGGGTCTGTAAATATACATAAATAAACATCATTTTGGTTAAACCTGTATTTTCAAGGAGTATTTTCTCCAAGTGAGGTATTTATCTCATGGACACCACATTTCCTTGGGTCAGTAAGCCTTCTATTTAGGACAGTGCTTCTTAGTCCTGGTCCTGGGGACCCAAAGGGGTGCACAATTTTGTCTTACACACCTGAATCCACTAATCAAAGATTTGATGTTGAGTTGATTAGTGGAATTGGGTGTGGTGCTACTGCCCAAAACATTTTTTGCAGCCTTTGGGTCTCCAGGACTAGGATTAAGAAACACTGATTTAGAAAAAGTTATCTTGGTCTAATGGTTAATTATGTGGGTACACATAATGTTATGACAAGTTCTTTAATCCTTGAGTGTTATCCTTGTAGAGTAGAAACCCCCTCTCAACCTTGCCAAAGCCTTCTGTTTTAGAGATAGGTGCACCTCAATAGTCTCCTCTTCATCTGCACCGATCTGAAATCATGGGTTAGGTGAAAACATCAGTGCAGATTGAGTAGGCATAGAGAGTGGAGAGGAAACCACTTTAGACTATTTGAATATACCCATTGAGAAACTTCACACTTGCATCTGGGACCCGGCAGCTGCATCACAAAAATCACAAGTTGAAGAATTTTGCACAATAACTGTGAGGAATGATGCCAACATTGTAAAATTTGTGCAATTAGTCCTAGGTTATGAGAAGAAAGTGCAAAAAGGAAACCTCTGGGCAACTTGCCGCTAGCCTGCCAGACTCATCAGCAGTGGCGTGAATTCATGAATGCCAGAAGAAGCATCCATGATCCAACCATAAATTCATAGATTATGCCCCTGGAATAAGAGGATGTAAGTTCAATGTGTAGCTAGATGTAAAAGGCTAATGTTAACGTTGCCCATGAAAGGAAGTTAGGCTAGCGAGCAAGCATTTTAGCCAGGTAGCCTGGGACAACAAATAAAAGCGTGTACTGTATGACAGAGTCATAGACCATTTCGTCAGCATGAAAGAACAGAGGATGGCATTGGCGTTTCTCTACAAGTAGGGTGAGTCAACATGCTTTTTTATGCGCGCACACACACAAATCAGAACCATGGACAGCCACATATTTAGCTTACATTGTTTTTGGTATCTTTTAGTTGTCACTGTATTAGACTAAGCGTTGGTGATTTGATGATGAAATAGTGCTGGAATAGTGGAGGCAGCTCCTGTTTTCTTTGCGACTTGTGGTTCTAAATTAATAGTTTAGTAGTCAGAAATGTCCTAAACATTAACTTGCTTGACCATGCTGTAAGTTATGTAACTGTTTGTTACATGCAATATGCTTTGTGATGAAACAAAGATGTGGTTGAATTTATTCTGCCGCTGTGTCTTATTGTCTCTGCCTTAGGCCTATATATCACGGTCGCAAGGCATATGAACTAACAGGCTATAGAGCAAACAACGCAATTATCACATCACATACACTACCGGTCAAATGTTTTAGAACACCTTCAAGGGTTTTTCTTTATTTTGACCATTTTCTACATTATTATTCTACAGTGAAGACATCAAAACTATGAAATAACACATATGGAATCATGTAGTAACCAGGCGAGCTAAACTACTTCTATGCTCGCTTCAAGGCAAATGGAACTGAAACATGCATGAGAGCACCAGCTGTTCTGGAAGACCGCTCTCCGCAGCTGATGTGAGTAAGACCTTTAAACAGGTCAACATTCACAAGGCAGCAGGGTCAGGCGGATTACCAGGATGTGTACTGCGAGCATGCGCTGACCAACTGGAAAGTGTCTTCACTGACATTTTCAACCTCTCCCTGTCCGAGTCTGTAATACCAACATGTTTTAACCTCTTACATCTAGACGTTCACCTGCTCCAATATCCAATGATGGGCGTGGCGCGAAATACAAATTCCTCTAAAATCCGAAAACTTCCATTTTTCAAACATATTCCTATTTTACAGCATTTTAAAGACAAGACTCTCGTTAATCTAACCACACTGTCCGATTTCAAAAAGGCTTTACAGCGAAAGCAAAACATTAGATTATGTCAGCAGAGTACCCAGCCAGAAATAATCAGACTACCCATTTTTCAAGCTAGCATATAATGTCACAAAAAACAAAACCACAGCTAAATGCAGCACTAACCTTTGATGATCTTCATCAGATGACAACCCTAGGACATTATGTTATACAATGCATGCATGTTTTGTTCAATCAAGTTCATATTTATATCAAAAACCAGCTTTTTTACATTAGCATGTGACGTTCAGAACTAGCAAACCTCCGGTGAATTTACTAAATTACTCACGATAAACGTTCACAAAAAACATAACAATTATTTTAAGAATTATAGATACAGAACTCCTCTATGCACTCGATATGTCCGATTTTAAAATAGCTTTTCGGTGAAAGCACATTTTACAATATTCTCAGTAGATAGCCCAGCCATCACGGCTAGCTATTTAGACACCGACCAAGTTTAGCCCTGACCAAAGTCAGATTTACTATTACAAAAGTTTCATTACCTTTGTTGTCTTCGTCAGAATGCACTCCCAGGACTGCTACTTCAATAACAAATGTTGGTTTGGTCCAAAATAATCCATCGTTATATCCAAATAGCAGCGTTTTGTTCGTGCGTTCCAGACACTATCCGAATGGTAAATAAGGGTCGTGCGCATGGCGCATTTCGTGACAAAAGATTTCTAAATATTTCATTACCGTACTTCGAAGCATGTCAACCGCTGTTTAAAATACATTTTTATGCCATTTTTCTCGTAAAAAAGCGATAATATTCCGACCGGGAATCTGACTTTCGGTAAATAGAGGGAAAAACAGAAAGACGGGGGCGGCCAGTGCATGAGCCTAAGCCCACTGTCCCCTGATCGGCCACTTGACAAACGCGATAATATGTTTCAGCCAGGGCTTTGAATTACGTCATTCAGCTTTTTCCCGGGCTCTGAGAGCCCATTGGAGCCGTGGGAAGTGTCACGTAAGAGCAGAGATCCTTTGTAATGGATAGAGATGATAAAGAAGGCTGTACTTCCTGTACAGAATCTTCTCAGGTTTTGGCCTGCCAAATGAGTTCTGTTATACTCACAGACACCATTCAAACAGTTTTAGAAACTTTGGAGTGTTTTCTATCCAAAGCTAATAATTATATGCATATTCTAGTTTCTGGGCAGGAGTAATAATCAGATTAAATCGGGTACGTTTTTTTATCCAGCCGTGAAAATACTGCCCCCTAGCCATAACAGGTTAAGCAGACCACCATAGTGCCTGTGCCAAAGAACACGAAGGTAACCTGTCTAAATGACTACCGACCCGTACCACTCACGTCTGTAGCCATTAAGTGCTCTCAAAGCTCATAAATAAGCTAAGGATCCTGGGACTAAACACCTCCCTCTGCAACTGGATCCTGGACTTCCTGACGGGCCGCCCCCAGGTGGTAAGGGTAGGTAACAACACATCCGCCACGCTGATCCTTAACACAGGGGCCCCTCAGGGGTGCATGCTCAGTCCCCTCCTGTACTCCCTGTTCACTCATGACTGCAAGGCCAGGCACGACTCCAACACCATCCTTAAGTTTGCCGATGACACAACAGTGGTAGAACCTGATCACAGACAATGACGAGACAGCCTATAGGGAGGAGGTCAGAAACCTGGCCGTGTGGTGCCAGGACAACAACCTCTCCCTTAACGTGATCAAGACAAAGGAGATGATTGTGGACTACAGGAAAAAGAGGACCGAGCACGCCCCCATTCTCATCAACGGGGGCTGCAGGGGATTGGGTTGAGATTTTAAAGTTCCTTGGTGTCCACATCACCAACAAACTAACGTGGTCCAAGCACACCAAGACAGTCGTGAAGAGGGCATGACAAAACCTATTCCCCTTCAGGAGACAAAAGATTTGGCATGGGTCCTCAGATTCCCAAAAGGTTCTACAGCTGCACCATCCAGAGCATCCTGACTGGTTGCATAACTGCCTGGTATGGCAACTGCTCGGCCTCTGACCGCAAGGCACTACAGAGGGTAGTGCAAACGGCCCAGTACATCACTGGGGCCAAGCTCCCTGCCTTCCAGGACCTCTATACCAGGCGGTGTCAGAGGAAGGCCCTAAAAATTGTCAGACTTGTCACCCTAGTCATAGACTGTTCTCTCTGCTACCGCACGGCAAGCGGTACCGGAGCGCCAAGTCTAGGTCCAAGAGGCTTCTAAACAGCTTCTACCCCCAAGCCATAAGACTCCTGAACACCTAATCAAATGGCTCCCCAGACTATTTGCACTAATACAATTTGATTTGATCACCTTCTGTAGGTTGTAATATGCACCGCTACTGCTCATCAGAGACTTCTCTCTCGGAGTCCCAGAATACCCACATTGTGTAAATCCGTTCCTACTCCAGAGCAGTTTCATTGATTGAACTGCCTTGTAATACTGAAACGCTCTACTTTACCCTAGCTTGTGTGCTAGTTCAAAACTATACAATACAACCTTTTATTATCCATTGAAACTGAAATGTTTTTTGCCGTCAGTTATTTCATTCCTGACCTCTGGACACCACACACACGAGGCTGGAAGCAAGCACGCAGTGCAGTTCCCTGGAGCAGGTTAGTGGTAAAGTGCTTTTGTCAAGGGCACAAAAGGCACCTGAGATTCTGATACCAGCATTTTTTGGGGAGAGAACAAATTATTTATTTTTGTTTGATCAGCCCGAGTCACACACATGCACGCTGAGGGGTTGGAAGTACAAGATCAGCCACAGTGCAGCGTCCCTGGAGCAGTTGGTGGGTTAAGGGCCTTGCTCAAGGGCAAAATGGCAGGAGATTGTAACGCCTGCAAGCCGGCTCCATGAGATTTTTTCCATTCGGACCAGTTTCTAGGCTCCATGCCGGCTCTAACGGAACATAACAAACACTGACAAAATAAAGAACCAGCATCATTAGATTATGATATGAATGTGACACTGAATCTGAATATTTATCAAATAGAGGGCTATTGATCACAAAACATTTGGTTAATCATTGGTAATATGCCTACAGCCTTCTCGATCCTCACTAGAAAGTTATATATAAATCATCCCCCTTTTTTTAGGCCAGTGGACCAATTTTACAGAAAAATGTACTTTTTGGAACTCAGTTTCAGTTGGGGTCTCCAGTTACTATTGAGAGTTAGAATAAGAAATTACACAAGGTGCAATTTCGAAATGTGGTTGTGCATCAGCAGTCACTCAATTAGCCCATGTCAGCAACAACAAAAAATTAGATCGGTAAATAAGTCAAGTGGCCAACTATCTAAACTTGTAAGTATGGTCGAATTACTGACCGTGTGGGGCACATATTAAAAACTGCAAACATTTGCCTCCACCCTATGGCAAAATGTGTAGAATTGCAGGAAATTAGCTGTACAACTGCAAAAAAAATATCTTTCTGCCCCATGGCAGAATAAGTAGAATTGTAGCAAACTTGCTTTAAAATGCCAACATTTTCTCTATGCCCCATGGAAAAAATGTGCAGAATTGCAGAAAATGACATTTAAAACATGATTTTTTTTCTCTTAGATTTCACAAGGGGGGCTGCTAAAATGTTTTGCTGTTAAGGTTGGAGGGGTATTGATGTGCAGACACGCGCCACTGCGGCAACCCATGATGAGTTGCGTTTTTTTGTGTGTCCCACCACCAAAGTTGCCCGTCCCTGGTCGAAATCAATCTAGCCCACCGTAAATACAATATAACCTTAAGATGATGAATAACAAATCAAAAAAATATTCCTCTGAGTTTTGAATGCCTCTTCTGAAGCCTGAATGCCGAAAATGCGCATGCGTTGAGATGCTTCAAATGCGAATTTTCCTCCAGCTCAGTTGCTGCGGTACTGTAGCCGTGTGGAGAGGGTAACTTGAAGAGACTAGGTTGTATTGGCTCGGAAATAACTCTTAATTTTTTTATTTTATAAAACAGGCAATCCATCGTTTATAGACCTTTTGGGCATTATAACATTCTTACCATCTACGGTCATCATTTTGAACAACCCAAAGCCAACCATGTCGACCAAGGAGGAGACACCCGCCGACGGAGACAAACCGCAAACGTCCTCCTGGAAAGATTCTATCTACAACCCACGAACAGGAGAGTTTATTGGCCGAACCGCTAAAAGCTGGGGTAAGAAACCGGTTTGGGATACGATCAGATCGGGTTTGCATATTAAAACAATGATATCTCATTGATGTGACAATTCAGAGCCATAGTACAACGTCTCATGGATCGGCTTTAATCAGTTACCAATGTGAATGCAGCCTGGGATACAAATTTGCATGTACATTTTAATCATTCAATAGGCTTATGTTTTTTAGACTGGGCCTACATAACGGAGATGTTTGTTCGTTTATGATTTGCACCTCAATAATGTCAACAGCCAATCAAAGCTGATCAAACGGTATCGGATGTGTTCTTCCGCTCTGTTGGCACCTTTCCCCCCATTATAACATTATATACTTAAGGTCAATGATCTGCTGAATTTATATTAATCAACTGCGATGGTTATAGCCTAGAATAGATGGCTACCATATGTCCCCGCATTTAAAATAGTATGAATATTAAAATTAAAATTGTAAACCATGGACATTCATAATTTCTCTCTCAATATTTCCACAGATTCCACGAAATAGGCTTTTTTTTCAGGGGATTGCGAGTTATTAGCTATTAGGTCACTAGTGTAGCGGGGGAAATTACATTTTTAAACCGATTTCTCATTAACAAAATCATGACGGAGCCCAACAGGCTGAATCGAGGCTGCCTTAACCAGGTCCGTAGGCTAATGTATCGAAATTAATTGCAATGGGATTAACATAAACTGGGATTACAGTATACTAGATTTATGATAATAATAATCGGCCTGTAGCCTTACCAACACTTCCCCAATTTCGTCCCTCTAATCAGTGCAATTAAACTGTTCTCAGAATAACTATAAAGCACGTTGTATCGTCTCGAGAAGCAGTCTTGCACGAGGCTGGCGAGGGTAATGGGGCATGCATACAGTTTCCCCTGTCATAACGCCCTAAATATTTTATTCATGTCATTTTTAAAAATCCTTATTCATGCCAGCACGCGAGTAGGTTCATTTTATAATGTTGTTGCCAAAAATGTCGATAGTTTTGTTTCTGCAATACAGTGGTAGAGTGACGCTATTTCTCGGCCATTACTCGCATGCCGTCCGTCACTCTATAAGACATTACATTTAAATGTAACATTATTATCATCTTTCATAGAATTCTACATCCTATTCTCCTCATTCTAATTATTTAAAACGGAATTGGGAAGTTGGTTGGTCAAATTTGCATAGGGCCTACAATAAATGCATACAATAGGTTTATACTAGGGTACAAAATGCATTGACTTTAATATGCATGTTGAAAAAACAATTTCTAACCCAATTTTCTATAGGCCTAGAACTCCTCCCATAGTTGCCAAGCTACTGTCGGTGGGAATAGTGTAGGCCTACCAGTATGTGTTTGTGTTCTGTTATGGCAATACAGGCTCACTAATTGGCAGTCCTAGCCCAGATCACAAATTCTGCTGCCATGTTCTGTCTTTGCATGATGTTACTATCAAGCTCTTTCTCTGTCGCTGTCTCTCGCTCTCTATCAAGGTCAAATCAGTTCTCTCTCACAATGCACAGCAGGCACACAATTTGTAGCCTATTGTCAATGAGAAATAATGTGATTTTTTTTTTTCTTTTTTTTTTTTTCTTCCCCCCCTCTCCGCTGGTCTTGTGTTGCAGGGAGCATAAATCAGTTTTAGATTTGAGAGAAATGTTGGGCCCTTAAATGCAGGCCTGCCATAGCTCGGTTTTAGAGCAGAAAATTGTGTGTGTGCATGTGTTGGTGGGCGTCTTGCGTGATTGTAATAGTGGAAGTTAACTTGCAGCATTGTGCTTAGTTGATTCCTTCTCAACACATGGGCTTGAATATGGTTTATACTCCAGTAGGCTACAGACATGGAAAAATGGTAGGCTTACTGATGTTGTGGGGGAGGGTGAGATGGGCAACTCCCATGGTCTTCTAACAGGTGTCTGGCAATTAGGAACAGGAGCAATGACACTAGGCTTCAGTCAACACCTGCCATCCAGGACTTCTATAACAGGCGGTGTCAGAGGAAGTCCCCAAAAATGATCAAATACTCCAGCCATCCAAGCCGTAGACTGTACTCTCTGCTACCGCACGGCAAGCGGAATCAGTGCATCAAGTCTGGAACCAACAGGACCCTGAACAGCTTCTACACCCAAGCCATAAGACTGCTAAACAAGACTGCTAATCAAATGGCTACCCGGACTGCCTGTATGATCCTTTTTTTGCGCTCAGTCTCTTGCACTGTCTATGCACACACACTGGACTCTACCCACACACTCACACATAGTTACACTGACACTCCAACACACATACATAGGCACACACACGCTACATATGGACACACATGCATACTGACACCACACACCACATACGCTGTTGCTAATGTCGTATCTATCCTGTTGCCGAGTCACTCCACCTCTACCTACATGTACATACAGTTGAAGTCGGAAGTTTACATACACTTAGGTTGGAGTCATTAAAACTCGTTTTTCAACCACTCCACAAATTTCTTGTTAACAAACTATAGTTTTGGCAAGTCAGTTAGGACATCTACTTTGTGCATGACAAAGGTAATTTTTTCAACAATTGTTTACAGACAGATTATTTCACTTATAACTCACTGCATCACAATTCCAGTGGGTCAGAAGTTTACACATACTGAGTTGACTGTGCCTTTAAACAGCTTGGAAAATTCCAGGAAATGATGTCATGGCTTTAGAAGCTTTTGATAGGCTAATTGTCATAATTTGAGTCAATTGTAGGTGTACCTGTGGATGTATTTCAAGGCCTACCTTCAAACTCAGTGCCTCTTTGCTTGACACCATGGAAAATCAAAAGAAATCAGCCAAGACTTCAGAAAACAAATTGTAGACTCCCACAAGTCTGGTTGATCCTTTGGAGCAAATTCCAAACGCCTGAAGGTACCACGTTCATCTGTACAAACAATAGCACGCAAGTATAAACACCATGGGACCCTGCAGCCGTCATACTGCTCAAGAAGGAGACGCGTTCTGTCTCCTAGAGATGAATGTACTTTGGTGCAAAAAGTGCAAATCAATCCCAGAACAACAGCAAAGGACCTTGTGAAGATGCTGGAGGAAACAGGTACAAAATTATCTATATCCACAGTAAAACGAGTCCTATATCGACATAACCTGGCCGCTCAGCAGAAGAAGCCACTGCTCCAAAACCGCCATTAAAAAAACCAGACTACAGTTTGCAACTGCACATGGGGATAAAGATTGTACTTTTTGGAGAAATGTCCTCTGGTCTGATGAAACAAAAATAGATCTGTTTGGCCATAATGACCATCGTTATGTTTGGAGCCGAAGAACACCATCCCAACCGTGAAGCACGGGGGTGCTTTGCTGCAGGAGGGACTGGTGCACTTCACAAAACAGATGGCATCATGAGACAGGAAAATTATGTGGATATAATGAAGCAACATCTCAAGACATCAGTCAGGAAGTTAAAGCTTGGTCGCAAATGGGTCTTCCAAATGGACAATGACCCCAAGCGTACTTCCAAAGTTGTGGCAAAATGGCTTAAGTACAACAAAGTCAAGGTATTAGAGTGGCCATCAAAGCCCTGACCTCAATCCTATAGAACATTTGTGGGTAGAACTGAAAAAGCATGTGCGAGCAAGGAGGCCTACTAACCTGATTCAGTTACATCAGCTCTGTCAGGCGGAATGGACCAAAATTCACCAAACTTGTTGTGGGAAGCTTGTGGATGGCTACCCAAAATGTTTGACCCAAGTTAAACAGTTTAAAGGCAATGCTACCAAATACTAATTGAGTGTATGTAAACTTCTGACCCACTGGGAATGTGATGAAAGAAATAAAAGCTGAAAACAATCATTCTCTCTACTATTATTCTGACATTTCACATTCTTAAAATAAAGTGGTGATCCTAACTGACCTAAGACAGATAATTTTTACTAGGATTAAATGTCAGGAATTGAGAGAAACTGAGTTCAAATGTGGCTAAGGTGTATGTAAACTTCCAACTTCAACTTTAATTACCTCGTACCCCTTGCACATTGACTCTGCACTGTTAATCCCTGTATATGGCCATCCCACTGTTCACAGATGTCAATTCAACGTTTATTCCACATTGGTTCATTGAAATTATGTGGAAACAACGTTGATTCAACCTGTGTGTTCCCAGTCGAACACACTGGTTATTCACTGTATTTTTTGTCAGCATTTCCCTTCAAAAATGTACTCTTCATTGTTGGAAAAGGACTTGTAAGCAAATATGTCACTGTTTGTCTACACCTGTTGTTTACAAAGCATGTGACAAATAAAAATGAATTTTATTTGAACATGACAAATGGATGGAGAAGAACCATGGAGAAGTTTTCGCCACTTTGTTCCTTTAGACCTTGATAGTCAATGCTCATTAATCAGGTTTTAAATAGCTAAACAGTTGAATGTGCAATGACTCCAACTCTCTCTCACACACTCTCACTCACTCAGTCACTCACAGCTGAGGCTGGCAGAAATGTAGTTAAATGGCCAATGATGCAGACACTCTCCGTTATGTGTGCATGACGCACACATAACGGAGAGTGTCTACATCATTGGCCATTTGACTGGTAAAAACAATGACACATGCTTCTACAGTGGAGTTTATCAGAATCTAAAGGAATAAGACCCATGTAGTGCTAATAGTTCATTCTCATCCCTTTTTTTTACCAATAGTGACCTCTTTGAGGAATTTCACCCTGGGAAAATCTGGGCTTGGTTTCATCATGTCTGCGGCATTTCTAGGACAGTGAGATGTGTTTCACACGCAATTGCCGTGTAGCAAGGCAGGTCAGGGCTTCACACGCTGAATGATGCACCCTATGGCAGCTTCCAGTGTATTGATGGGGCGGGGGTTGAGATCTAAAAATACATGTAGTCCTGCTTTGTGGCATTTCGCAAAGGCTCTATGTTATACAGATCATTGTTGTGGGTGTAGATATGGTTGTCCTTGTTCAATAGAGCCATTGGACTTCTTTCAGCAATGTTCCTATTGACGGATTAATTGCTATATATACAAGCAGGCCATTTTTTTCCGGTCTCTGCAAGACTACAACTTGTGTTGTGCAGTGCTTCGTGCTCTAGCCCCCGTCACTCCCCCAAGGCGGGCTTCATTTAAAAGGAGGCGGACACTAACAATAATCCTTTGGGCAAAACTGAATGAGCTCACCAAGACACAATGGCTTCAAGTGATTCCTCTCATCAACATGAATTCGATGATGGAGCTATCTATTAGCTACATGGTGACATTCAAGCATACATGTTTCAATCGGAAGATAGCGAAGAGGATTCGAATCAGAGTTGGATTTAGCTAACATTAGAAGCTCAGCTAAAGCCGATGCCAGCACCTAGAGGGCAGATGACAAATACGGTGCTTACTTAAGTAAGTTATTTGTCCTGCAAGCCACCTAGCTAACTTTTAGTTTATCTACTGAAACCCTTATTGTGTATTGCTGGCTAACCTACTACTGCGTTACAGTGGGGAGAAACCAAATAATTAGCTATGCAGCTAGCTAGGCAAACATCTACCGGTAGCCATATCTAAGACTAAAAATAGATATGTTGTATCTCGATTGTAAAATCTCTTCTCTTTTTAGCCGTAAATATGGCTAGCTACTAAACAGTAAGCTACAATGTTGCAACCAGCCACCTAAAGCTAGGTTTACCAACAAGCATAAGCACATGACTGGAGTTAGCAGATGCCAGGCTAACTAGCTAGCCAACTTGTTATGCGACATGCCTCGCAATTGTAACTTTTTAGCAAACGTGTTGCATCAGCAACTGTAAATAATTTACTAGCTAGCTATGTAACGTAATTGACGAGAGTTGACATTGGTTATGATTATGACAATGGATGCATTAAAATCACAAAATGATAGGCATGACGCAAGATAGGATTCCCAACAGATGTAAATAACAGGTATTGCATATCCAGCTAGCTAGCCAAGTTTACTAGCAAACAGTGAGGAGAAAACAATAATACAACTTACTGTTGTAAAACTGAATCTGGTTTCACTATGAAAATATTTGCCTAAGCATGCCTGATAGACATGATTGTAGGTAGATACTGTCTGCCTACCTACCTAGGCTCATTTGAACGGCCTTGTCCCTGTGCAAAGGTTGAGGGTTATGCCCTAATCATTTATATTAGGCTAGATATTGTTGCAAATGTAATCTCTGTGCCTGTGCACAACTGTTGTTCAAACTGTACAATGGAGTATAAATTTGTTTGTTTTTTGTCTTGCAGACAATACCGTATGGTGCCTGGGCATCTTCCTGGAGTGGATTCTAGATATAGACACATAATTACTTTGTCTGCATGTGTCATTGTAGCAGAACTGTATCCCTCTCGAGGGATTAGACATTATGCTCAATTTCAAGCTGATGACTCATGAGGAGCTGAATGGCAGTTTGATCATGATCCTCCTCCCACATCTTTACAAGTATTCCCTGATCTTACTGTATGTTTCTTTGGAATGGAAATTTCATCCTGACCACCTCTACCATCTGCTGATCACCAGTTCTGTTAGCTACAGATTGTTAAATAATGTGATTTAACCAAAGATTTTTTGGAATCTATTACTAGGAGTTACAGGATAGGTACTGTTTGGTGTAGCAGAGAATTTTTTAACAACCTTAGCAATTCCGTCTTCATCCTCGATTTGGGGGATAAAGGAGTTTCATAAAATGTCATTGTCGGGTTGCAGTGGGTTGAATTTAGAAAATGCTCTGTTATGAAAAT